>NC_050575.1:367673328-367973328 GCF_011100635.1 Trichosurus vulpecula | reverse complement strand
GTGGCTCGTAATCCAGGTTGCACTGAAATTTCTGGTTACATCAGATGGATGATATAGTGGATAGAAAGGTGGTCTTGGAGTCAGGATGACCTGAGTTCTAATCTTGTTTCAGATTCTTGCTAGGTATATGAACTCAAACAAGTAAGTCACTTAACAGCTCTTGGCCACAACTGACCCATAGGAGAAACTGACAATAATAATAACACCTATTACATAGAATAGTAATAACCATACAGTTATCTATACACACACAATAATTTGTACACTTTAAAATAATACATTTATCCTTTTTTCCCCTGACATTTATTGTTGTTACAATTCGGTCATTTCTGTTGCCTCTAATTCTTCGAGGTCCCATTTGAAGTTTTCTTGCCAAAGACATTAAAGTGGCTTGACTTTCCTTCACCAGCTCATTTTACAGATGAGGAAACTGAGGCAAACAGGGTTAAGTGACTTTCCCAGATTCACAGCTAGTAAGTGTTTAAGTCTCAACTCAGGTCTTCCTGACTCCAGGCACTGTGCCACCTAGCTGACATTACATTTACTGCCTGGAAACTCAGAATGAATGTCCTTTCAGGTCTTTGATGACCATTATAAAATCAATCATGGAATAAACAAGTTTCTGCAAAGTAATTATCATCAAAAATTATAATTAAATTAAACTAAGTTCAATTCAGTTACATTCCAAAAGAAATTTATTAAATGCTTACAATGCACAAGGTATTGTGCTAGGTACAAGGGAAAATGATGTGCACTATGGACCCTAAAGGAACATACTATAAATAGGATTACAGTCCCAGACACAATAAGTCTTATGCATTGCAGAATGTTATAGGATAAATAAGGACAGCTATTGGAAAAAAAAGAAATAAGTTCCTTTCTGGGGAGGGAAGAAAAGGGAATTAGAAATGTGTGTAGCTAGCTCTAATACATTCAGGAGAGCCACTTGTTAAATGTCTAGTGTGAGCATTTACACCTCAGAAATGAGTGAGCTACAAATTGAGTCTGGATTTATTGTCTTTTGGTTATATAGACTTAAGAAAGCGATGGACAAAATATTAATAATGTCAGTTGATAAGTGTGTCCTCCCTCCCTCCCCCAGCTCCTAGCTAGTTGTTAAACATTTACCAGAACACTTCTGGGAGGGATAAAGGAAGACTTCTTGGAGGAGCATATACTTAAACTGAAACGTGAAGAAAAAGAAAGATTTTAACAGGTGATATAAGAAAGGAAGGTGGTTCAGATCATGCAAATATAAAATAGCTCAGCCCGGATTTGAAATTTGATCCTTGGGTTCCAAAATCCAGGAATCTTTATTGTTATGATGATGATGATGATGATGATGATGATGATGATGATGATGATGATGATGATGGTATTTCTAGCATTCTTTCCACATCTAATGTTCACTGAAGCTTTGCATATAAGAATTGTAGAAAGTTGGAATCATGAGAGATAAAACTAAGGAAAAAAATTCAACTGTACCCAAAGCTAATGATATTTCTTGAAAGTTTCTCCCTCTTCTCCCTTCTCTGTTTCTTAGCCTGTGGTCCTGTTTAATTCTTCTTCTGTGATCCTGTCAGATTTAAGTCTCAGATACACAGGTGAGGAACCTGAGGTCTCAAGGCCACATGTGGCCCTCTAGGTCCTCGAGTGTGGCCCTTTGACTGAATAGGTTCCCCACCCCTGTTTTAGAATATTGTTTTTTGGGGTACGTATGTAGCATACTCCTATAATAATGTAAGTATGCTTAAATTGTAGTTTTCTCTAGAATATTTGTTCTTTCAAAGTTATTGGCACTTTAACTGGCTTTCATGAATTATGCTGAAATCCAAAATATATTCAAGAAACAAAAAGATGGACTATTCTTTGCTCCCTTAATAAATGTTTGGTGCTTTTGCTTTCCTTAAGTATTCTGGGTGGGAAGCAATGCTCTTAATTTACAGAAATGGTCCTTAGGTTTTTCACCCTAAGTCAAGATTGTGCAATAATAGTGATAATACAATTGCAATCTCTGTCAACATAACCTCGTTCCTATTTGTAGTAAATTATTTGAGCACCGCAAAGATAAAAATCTCTTTTTGGTGTATTTCCAATAAGGAAAAGAAAAAAAACACTCTGGTACCTGACACACTGTGTATAAACCCTCCTTTCTCTGTGAGAGTTATTTCCCTGCTTTAGTGAGTCAGGCCCCCAGGAGTCTTCCAAGGTTCTTAGTGTCTCTCTGTTAGCCCCTGGACACTGGCAAGGGGGAACTATACAGTCAATAAACAGAATAAATAATGGAAATAAATGTGATTCAGGAAATTCAGTAGAGAATCTTCACATCTGGGACGACACTGCCTTAGCTGAAGCCCTAGCATTCTTTTCTCCACCCATACATTCAGTAAGCAATTCTTCTGACTAATATCATCAAAGACAAGAAAGCCACAGAAAGAAAAGTGGTTCCCATGAGTCGGTGTAGTGAAAGAACAGAGCAACTCTTGGTATACATACAAGAACAAAGCAGACATTTCCCCCATATAATAGAGCAGAGGGATGTATACCATCCTCTTTGTTTATTGTATTATATTTGAGAATCTTCTCCTCCTCTCTTACCTACCCCCTCCGACTACTTATAGTAAACATCTCTTCTCTATGTATCATCCAAAAACAGGAAAGCTAGAATGTTGCTGTGACTAAATTATTTCGTATGAATGTGGGATTAAGGAACAAGAGATTCATGATTTTTCATAAATTGATAGGATTTAGATCTGTAATGGACCTTTAGTTCCTCTAGTCTTCTCGTTCTTAACCTGGGGTCCATGAATTTGCTTTTCTAATATTTTTATAACTGTATCACAATATAATTGGTTTCATTTTTTATCCTGCGTACTTAATGTTATGCACCAAAAATATGCTTCTGACAAGGGTCATAGGCTTTGCCATCCTAACAAAAGGATCCATGACAGAAAAGCTTAAGGACCCCTGATCTAGTCAAACCCCCTCACTTAGTGAATGCAGAAATGGAGACTTGTAGAAGTTCAGTGACTTGGCAAGAGGGTACAGGAAGTAAGGGAGATGATTTTTTTTTGGCCAGGTCTTTTGAGCCCAAGTTCATCAGCACATCATCATTACCTCCACTTGTCAGCTAATCATGAATCACTTATTAAGCACCTACTATGTGCCAGATATACATTACTAAACCTTAGGGATGCAAAAGAAGGAAAACAAAAATTATTCCTACCCTAAAAAGGTCTGACAAGCTAATGAAACATGGAAACAACTATATAAATATATCTGAGAATGAACTGGATAGAGATGATAATTGTTATGTGGAAGAGGGATCTCATCACCCCATCTGATAGAAGTTACAGTCAAGTACATTTGGATTCATTGTAAGGAAAAACTATCCAATGATTACTTTTCTAAATGTGCACTGTGAATTCTCTATCAGAGAAAATTATATATCTATATCTATATCTATACACACATAATTGGCATGTAAATATTTTTAACATTCATTTTCTAAAATTTTGAGTTTCAAATTCTCTCTCTCCCTCCTGCCCCCTCCTATCCTTTGAGAAGGCAAGAAATATGATATCGATTACCCATGTGAAGTCATGCAAAACATTCCCATATTAGCCATGTTATAAAAGCAACCTTACTAAAAAAAATATGCTCTAATCAACTTTCATAGTTCAACAGTTCTCTCCCTGGGGATGGAAAGCATTATTTTATCATGAGTCCTCTGGAATTGTTAGGATCATTGTAGTTATCAGAGTGGCAAAGCCTTTCACCATTGAGTACTGTCATAATGCTACTACTGTGTATAATATTCCCCTAATTTCACTTTGCATGAAGTCATACAAATCATCCCAGATATTCTGAAACCATCCTCTGTCATTTCTTACACAATAGTATTCCATCACAATCATATACCACAACTTGTTCAGCCTTTCCCTAATCGATGGGGATTCCCTCAGTTTCCAATACTTTGATGCCACAAAACTAGCTGCTATGAATAGTTTTATACAAATGGGTCTTTTCCCCCTTTTCTTAGATCTCTTTGGGATACAAACCTAGTAGTAATAGTGCTAGGCTGAAAGGTATGCATAATCTCATAGTTCTTTGGTTGTAGCCCTGAAATGTTCTCCAGAATGGATGGACTAATTCACAATTCTACTAACAATGCACTAGTGTTCCAATTTTTCACATCCCCTCTAGCATTTGTCATTTGTCATTTCTTTCATGTTAGCCAATTTGATGGGAGAGGGGTGGCATCTCAAAGTTGTTTTAATTTTCATTTCTCAAATAAACAGTGATTGAAAACTTTTTTTTTTCAGGTCACTACTGAAAGCTTTGATTTCTTCTTCTGAAAACTGCCTGTTTGTAAAATGTAACCATTTATCAATGGCTCTTTTTTAAATTTAGCTCAGAAACCTTTACCAGAGAAACAATGCAAATTTTTTCTCCTTCTTACCTGTTCTGATTTTGTTTGCATGTTATGGTAGTTAGGGTGGGATTTTTTTTTTTACTGTTTTCTCTTATGGAATGCTGAGGTGATCAAGTACCTTTGATGAGTCTTGCATTTCAAATGTAACGGCAAGCAAAGGAGGACTTTTTGCTGATTTTAGTTTGAGTGCTTCTCAGCTTTGAGGTAATCAAGTGCCACAGGGCCCTGAGATAGGTATATAAGATCTGAAGTTGACGTTTTGTTTTGGGGGCACACTTATTCAAAGAGTGTTGGTGATGAGACTCTGGCTAGACATTGAAGCAGCCCCCTCAGCTTTGAAAACCCAGATGTTGGTGCTTCTCTCTGGTAACTATGCATTGCTACCTATAGACTGATTTGTGGTTATTTCTTCTGTTTATATAATGTATGCTTGTAATTTCTGTTTGTATTCTCTCTGAAGTTCAGGGTGCTGGCTTTTCCCCCTGAACTAAGTGAATAATATATGCATGTTTAATTAAAGTGAGATTGTTATCTCCTCAAAATTGCTTTCGTTAGAAAATCAGCTCAAAGAACCTGTGCTAGCAGCCCTTCTGTGTGCTGGTGTTATTGGCCTTACACAGCCACAGTAGCTGCAAGTAGCAGCATTGTTGTTACATTGCGTTGAGTTAGTTTGTGCAAAAACTTTTTAATTTCATGTAGTCAAGATTATCTATTTGACTTCTAGTGATCCTTTCTGTCTCTTTTATGGTCATAAATCCTTTTTTCCATAGATAGGTAATTTTTTCTATACTTCCCTAATTTAGATATGACACCATCCTTTATGTCTAAATAGTATATGCATTTTGACCTTATCTTCGTAAATGGTGTGAAATGGTAGTCTATGACTTGTTTCTTCCAAACTGCTTTCCAGCTTTCCCAGCAAGTTTTATGAAATATTGTGTTCTTATCCCAAAAGCTTGGATTTTTGGGTTTATCAAACACTGGATTACTATGGTCATTTGCTACTGTGGATTGTGCACCTGATCTATTCCACTGATCTACCACTCTATTTCTTAGGCAGTATCAGATTGTGTGGATGTTTACCACTTTATAATATAGTTTGAAGTCTGATATTGCCACTGCTTTTCTTCACGTTTTTTATTTCATTTGTTCCCTTGATATTCTTGAGCTTTTGTTCATCCAGCTGAATATTGTTATGACTTTCTCAAGCTCTATAAAATAATCATTTGGTATTTTGTTTGGTATGGCACTGAATAAGTAAGTTCGGTCTACCCGTGAGCAACTAATATTTCTGTGACTATTTAAGTCTGTCTTTATTTGTATGAAAAGTGTTTTGTAATTGTGTTTATATAATCCCTGGGTTTGTCTTGGCAAGTAGAATACTCAGTATCTTATATTGTGTACAGTTATTCTAAATGGAATTTCCCTTTTATCTTTTCCTGGAGGATTTTGTTGGTAGTATATAAAAATGCTGATGATCTGTGTACTGATTTTATATCTTGAAACTTTGTTGAAGTTTTTTTTAATCAGTTTTTTGTTGATTCTCTAGGGTTGTCTAGCGTTATGCCATCATATCATCTACAATGAGTGATGATTTTGCTTCCTTATTGTATATTTTTACAATTTATTTTTCTTGTCTTATTTCTATATTCTAACATGATATTGAGTAATAATGGTGATAATGCACATCCCCGCTTCACTTAGTGAGAAGGCTTCAAGTTTACTCCTCTCAGAGACAATGCTTGCTCTTTATTTCAGATAAATGCTATCAATCATTTTAAGAAAGGTTCCATTGATGTCTATACTTTCTAGTCTTTTTAATAGAAATAGATGTTGTATTTTGTCAAGCACTTTATCTGAATGTACTGCCATAATCATATGATTTTTTGTTATTGATATGGTAAATTATGATTGTAGTTTTCATAATATTAAACCAGTCCTGTATTCCTGCTATAAATCTTACCTGGTTATAGTGTATGGTCTTTGCAATATATTGCTGTAATATCCTTGCTAGTATTTTATATAAAAAAATGTTTGCATTGAGATGCATTAAGGAATTGGTTTATAGTTTCCTTTCTCTGTTTTTGTTCTCCTTGGTTTAGGTATCAGAAACATATTTGTGTCATGAAAGGAATTTAGTCAGAATCCTTTAGTATATTTTCACATTGTTTATGTAGTATTGGTATTAATTGTTCCTTAAATGTTTGGTAAAATTCACTTGTAAAACCATCTGGTCCTGGGGATTTTTTTTCTTAGGGAGCTTATTTATGGCTTGTTCAATTTCTTTTTTCTGTGTTACTATTCTATTTCCTCTTCTGTTATTCTGGGGAGTTTATATATGTGTGTGTGTGTGTGTGTTTGTGTGTGTGTATATGTATGCATATATATACACACATATGTATAATATGTATTTGTATATATGTATATATACGTATATACATATACACACACATACACATGCACATATATATATGTATTTGTAAATATTTACTCATTTCTTTAGATTACCAATATTACTGGCACATAATTGGGAAAGATAACTCCTTATAATTGCTTTAATTTCATCTTCATTGGTGATGCATTTACCTTTTTCATTTTTGATACTTATAATTTTTTCTTCTTTTTAAAAAATTAATTTAACCAATGGTTAATCTAGTTTGTTGTATTTTTTCATAAAACTAGATTATAGTTTATTTATTAGTTCATGTTTTTAAACTTTCAATTATCTTAATTTCTCCTTTGATTTTTAAAGATTTCCATTTTAGTGTATAATTGAAGATTTTAATTTGTTATTTTTCAGTTTCTTTTACGTTGCAAGCCCAATTCATTGATATACTCTTACTCTCTTTTATTGGTGTATGGATTTAGACTATAAATTTTCACTTAAATAATGCTTTGGTCACATCCTACAAATTTTGGCATATCTTACTGTCGCCATTCTCTAAAATGAAATATTGACTGTTCCTATGATTTGTTCTTTGACTCACTTATTCTTTAAGATTAGATTATTTAGTTTCTGATTAATTTTCAATCTATACTTCTATGGCCCTTTATTGAATGTAATTTTTATTGTATTATAGTCTAAAAAGGGTGTACTTAATATTTTTGGTTTTTTGCATTCAGTTGTTAGGTTTTTATACCCTAATGCATGGTCATTTTTGAGAAGGTACCATGTCCAACTGAGAAAACAGGTATACTTCTTTCTCTTCTGATTCCATTTTCTCCAGAGGTCTATGACAGCTAAGTTTTTCTAAGACTCTATTCATTACCTTAACATTTTTTCTTATTCATTTTATGGTTAGATTTATCTAGCTCTGAGAGTGAAAGTTGATATGTTCCATTAGTAGAGTTTTACTTTCTATTTCTTCTTTTAATTCATTTAAATTTTCCTTTAAGAAAGATGTTTAGTATTGATATGATTTCATTGTATATGGTGCTTTTTAACACAGTGTAGTTTCCCTACTCATCTCTTTTGATTAAGTCTAATTTTGCTTTTGCTCTGTCTCAGATAGTGATTGCTACCCATGTCTTTTTACTTCAGCTGAAACATAATAGATTTTGCTCCAGATCCTTATTTAAATGCTGTATACTTCTCTCTGTTTCAAGTGTGTTTCTTGTAAATAACATATTGTTGGATTCTGGTTTCTAATCCATTCTGCTATCCACTTTGTTTTATGGGTGAGTTCATCCCATTCACAATTATGATTATTAACTGCATTTCCCTCCATCTTGTTTCTTCTGCTTCTTCTCTCTCTTTATCTTCTTGTTGTTCAGTCAGTTTTTCAGTCATGTTCAACTCTTCATGACCCCATTTGGGGTTTCCTTGACAAAGATACTGAAGTGTTTTGCCATTTCCTTCTTCAGCTAATTGAGAAAATGGAGGCAAATAGGGTTAAATGACTCATCCAGTGTCACACAGCAAGTAGTTAGCTGAGGTCAGATATGAGCTCATGAAGATGATCCTGTTCCTCTATCCACTGCACCACCTAACTGCTGCATTTTTTATCTTGACCTTCCTCTAAAATCTGTTTCGCTTCTTACTACGGATATCCTTTTTCTAACGTCCCTTTGATGATCTCCTCCCCCTTTTTATCTTATCCCTTTCACCTCCTACTTTTTATTGGGTAAAAGATATTTCTATACTTGATTTTGTGTGTGTGTATGTGTGTGTGTGCTTCTCTCTTTGAAATGATTCCAATGAGACTAAAGTTAAAATACTGTCTACCCCCCACCTTTCCCCGTTACACTGTAAAAACTTTTCTTTTTATGTGATATAATTTTCCTCATCTTTCTTTTCTTTTCCCCCTCCTCCCAGTGTATACCTCTTTCTCACTTCCAATTATATTTTATATCATCCCAACATATTGCCTCAATATTGATAACATTCTTAGAAACTAAATGTATCTCCTTCTTGTATAGATGTATCATCTTCCCATATAGAAATGAAAAGTTTAACCTTATTGAGCCCCTTCTGATTTCTCTTTCATTTTTACCTTTTTATGCTCCTCTTGAGTCTTATATTTGAAAGTCTAATTTTCTATTCAGCTCTTGTCTTTTCATCAGGAATGCTTGAAATCCCTTTATTTCATTAAATATCTATTTTTCCCCTGAAGGATTATACTTAGTTTTGCTGAGTAGTTAATTCTTGGTTGTAATCTGAGCTCTTTTGCCTTCCAGAACATTATATTCTAAGCCCTCTACTCCTTTGACATAGCAGCTGCTAAATCTTGTCTAATCCTGACTGTAGATCCATGACATTTGAATTGTTCCTTTTTGGCTGGTTGTGTTCTTTTCTCTTTGACCCGGAATATCTAAAATTTGGGTATAATACTCCTGGGAGTTTTGAGAATTTCTTTTAGGTGGTCATAGTTAGATTCTTTTAATTTCTATTTTACACTTTGGTTCTAAGATGTTAGGGCAGTTTTCCTTTATAATTTATTGAAATGTGTTATCTTTTTCTCTGATCATGACTTTCAGGTAGTCCAATAATTTTTGAATCATCTCTTCTTGATTTTCTTCTAGGTCTTTTTTGTCTGATTAAATATTTCACATTTTCTTCTTTTTTCATTCTTTTGACTTTGTTTTGTTGTTTTTTGATGCCTCCTGAAGTCATTAGCTTCCATTTGTCCAGTTCTAATTTTTAAGAAATTATTTTCTTCATTGAGCTTTTCATTTGGCCATTTATGTTTTTTAAAGAGTTATTTTTCATCAGTGGAGTTTTTATCTCTTTTTCCATATTTTCTCCACCTCCCAGAAGTCCCCAATAGGGACTGATGACTACATTTAAGGGATATTGTAGAGGTGATTTCCGTGTACAGTGGTATAGCAGGACGTATGCGCATGTGCACATACATACATACACACACAGTCACTCACATACATACATTGCTTGTGTTCCAATCCAGCTCTGTCATTTATTATTTTGGAGACTGTGGGCTAGTTCCACCTAAAAATGTCTAGATGAGTTTTATCATCTATTATAACTAAGAGTTTGAACTAGATAAATGACATTAATGTAAAATTTTAAGACATAAAATACTTTCTTCATAACTCTGTGACGTATATAGTATTATAAGTATTTTATAGAAGAGAAGCCTGTGATTCAAAGAGGTTATATCTTGCTTATGATATGTTTCAGGTATAATAGCTAGTTGAGATAGGATATGAACCAAAGTCACCTGTTTATAAGTCCAGCATACTTTATTCTATACCATGCTATCTTTCACTAAGACTCTTTTTAGAGTGAATCTAATTTCTGGCATCTATTGATTGAATTAGATGTAACAATTTAGTGCTGTAAGACACTGGCAGGGAAGTAAAGAGATGAAATGAAAAGTGCAGGTGTGGAGGTTATATAAGCTGAACTCACATCGAATGAACAGCTTAATTTCTGATTAACTTGAACAAGAAGTTTCCATAAGCAATAGGGTGGATATATGGGGATTCATTATGCATATAAAATCTATCACCTGACAGGCATTCACGACATGATCTCTCCTGGCTTCATCTACCAGAAATACACAACCCAATTGGATCCACTTCACAATAGAAAGTGTAGATGAAAATGAAAATGTATTTCCTGTTATTACTCAACGGCCATTTTTATAAGTAGGCTGGATTATGGCAGCTCTGAAAGTACTTTTTTAAAATATTTTAAAAGTGGGAGTGAAGATTAGAGAGTAAACAAAATGAACAAGACCATATTGGTCTTATAATTTCTTAATATGTTGGAGTTCTCACATTTAGTAACTGCATGATCTCGCACAAGTCATTTAACACCTATGACTCAGCTTTCTATCAGAAAGGTGAGTTGGACTAAATTGCTAGGGTCTTCTAAATATAAAGTTTTCTGATTCTTTGTCTGGCCCATGAAACTAGCCCTGGCTCTTGTATCATCAAACTCTGGCTCTCTCTTTTCCCACAGCATTCACCACAGACTTAACAAATATTACAGATCAAACCTAATATTGTGTGGTGAGTATCATTGTTTTGACTGAATAAAATCAATTTAGTATACAAAACAAATATATAGCAAATACAGGCATGCAATTATATGTATATATATATATATATATATATATATATATATATATATATATGCACACGTGTGTATATCCCCATTTTACAGATGAAGAGAGCTTACATGATTTGATGAAGGTCATATAGCTTAGAATCTAATTCAGAACTTCCTGATTCCAAGTCCAGTATTCTAGAACCAGGCCATCTCTCTCATTTCAATTATTCTGATTAAAAATACTTTATAAAAGTAAAAATAAAATGTGAATTATTCATATATATATATATGTGTGTGTGTGTGTGTGTGTGTGTGTGTGTGTGTGTGTATATGGACTGTACTCTTACATGCATTGAAATATCTAGGCAATGTAGTTGTTTAATCAGCTTGATCTGGAAATCTCAATGAATTTTAAATCAACAAACACTTATCAGGTACCTACTAGGTATAGGACCATAAGCTGAGCACTAGAAAGATAGAGAAGAAATGAGTAAGTACACAAAAGCAATGGCAACAACAGAAAAGATATTCTCTTCCATCAAGCCCATAATCTAAAAGTGCATAAGACAATGCAAGTCATAGCACAAAGTAGAAATATGGACAAAGTCCCATGATAAAGTTTGAGGAGAAAGTGATCATGACCAAATGGGAATACTTCATAGAATAGTAACCTCTGGATTGGGGAGGGTCTTAACAGATAGAAAATATCGAGGAGAGTAAAAGAAGTCTTTTTCCAGATATGGTGGGGAATCATAAGCAAAATCATGAGGTAAGAAAGATCAGTGTGTGTGGGTGATGGGAATGAGTAGAAATCTGGATGGATCACAGCATTCTTGTGAGGTGGGCCATATAGTCAAGACCACTGAATGAAAGAAGCAAGAGTTTTATGTTTTTTATTTGTTTGTTTTTGTTTCTAATTTTGTAAACCACTGAAAATTTCTGAATGTGTCCAAAGGATTGTATCCCAATACCTCAATTAAAGATGAACTGGAGAAGGAAGAGATTGAATGAAGACAGGGAGACCTATGACAAAACTGTTACAGCAGTCTTAGCAAGAGGATTGATGAACGCCTGAACTAAGTGGTGGCAATGTGAGTATAGAGGAGGAAACAGACATGAGAGCTGAGACTGAGATAAAACCAACAGGAATTTGTACCTGATTGAGGACGGGGAAAAGATGAGCAAAAAACGAAAGAAACAGAAACAAACTAGTAGTATTTTGAGTCAAGATGATGGGGAAGATTAAAGAATCATTGACAGAAACAAAAAAGTTGAGAATTTATACTATTAAGATGGCCTTACCACTGGGCATTACACATGGGCTTACCATTCCAAATACCTCCTCTGAGCTCCATTTGTTTCATGAACTAGCAGTGATTCTCAAAGAGTGTTCTGAGGAACTCTGGGACTCACTAACAATGTTTCAAGTGGCCCTGAAGTCAAAATAATCTTCATGATAATATGAAGATATTTTAATTTATAATACAGTAAACATCAATAGATATAACCCATATATAGAAATGCAGTGGGGAAGGAGAGGGCATGTCTTCAATAATTTTTAAGATCGTAAAGAGGTCCTGGGGCTACGTGTTTGAGGACTGCTGACCTACAGTTATTACAATTTTTCTAGAAGATAACAAATAACATGAATTAAAAGGTAAAACCCACCATCAAATTCAACACTTCCAGGGTTTGGTATGTGTGAGATAGGAGAGGGACCAGCTGCCTTGCCATAGGATTATGCGTTATTTCTACCAAAAAAAAACGACTCTTGGCTAAACTCCTCTCTAAAAATCACTGAAGTCAGTCAGTTAATAAGCATTTTTAAATTGCCTACTACTTGTTACACACAGGCCTAAGCTCTGGGGACGCAAATAAGAAAAAGAGACATTCTCTGACCTTAGGGGTTTTTTACTCTAAAGGGGAAAACAGTACACAAAAGGAAGATGAAAGGGAAAGGGGAAAGGACGCTACCTCTCCTGGAGTAGGAAGAAGTACAAAATTGCACAGCTAGCTAGAAAATTAAGAGATGCCTGGGCTGGAGGCTCTCTTTAAATGAAGGCTATGGGAGGAGCTCTTTCATCTACCCTTCATTCAGATGGGTCCCAGGGTAGAGGGTAAAGATAAAGTATGAATACAAAGACTTATTTGTTCTATGGGCATGATGAAAAGTCAAAAGTGGTTTAGGCCCAAATTCCAGGAGCTCAAAACTCTCATCATTGGTTTTCAAACACAAATAAACAACCTCTTAACAGTACACTCATTCCTTTATCTGCCCATATAGCAGTAGTCCTTACAACAGCTTGATCCTATAAAGGAGTTCATAGGATCATAATAATTAGAGATAAAAAGGAACTTAGAGATCAGTCATTTAACCACCTCAAACTACAGAAAAAAAAAGCTGAGTCCCAAATTTGCCCAAGACTGACATAACTGAGTCTCAGTCAGGATAGGAACCAATGGTCTGTTGATAAATGTCTAACAACCAGGTTTCAAAAAAAATTACTCACAAAGCATTTTTTAGTTTTGTCTACATTATTCCCTTTTTTCCCATTAATTCTGGGCAAGCAACAAAACATGCAATCCTTGATTCTTAGAGTTTGCTAAGCTTTGAATGTTCACACAGAAAATTTAACAATCAGCTCTCACTAGTGGGTTTAGCTGACTCTAGCATATCACTAGTTAGAACTCAATCCACTTGATTCTAATTTAAATGTCCTTTTCTCTCATAATTACCTAGCATTTATACAGATGTATGTGTGTGTATATACACATATACATGTGTGAGTGTGTATATATATATATATATATATATATATATATATACATATATATATATATATACATATATATGTATGTATACATATATGTGGTTAGGAAAAGCTAAATGACTCAGTGGATAGAATGCTGGTCCTGGAGTAAGGAAAACCTGAATTTAAATCTGGCCTCAGAAATTTATTAGCTGGGCAAATCACTTAAGCTCCGTTTTCCTTAATCCAGTGGAGAAGAAAATGGCACACTACTCTGGTATTTTTGCTAAGAAAACTCCATGGAAAATTTGGTCTATGGGATCATGAAGAGAAAGAGAAGACTAAATGACCAAATAATGCACATGCATGTATATTTTTTGTAAATTATACACACACACATGTGCACACACATATACCTACACATGTATATATGTATGCACATGCATGCGTGTGATTACCATATGTAAATACTGTAAATATACAGTCAGATGTATGTAATCTCGTTTGATTGCTACACCACGCTATATCTCAGGCTTTATCTACACAGTCCTTCTGAATTAATTGCTTTGGCTGAATTAACAAACTGGTCAGTTCAGTGAAGCAATTGGTAAAATTAACCAAAAAATGAGCTAGGTGATATTTTAAAATCTGAGTTGTTTTTGCTGATTGTGTGATCGATGGATTGGGGCACTGCATGGCTATAATCTAGTTTAATGAGCAGGCATACAATTTCAAAATAAAACACAGTTCAATGATTTTAGAAACCTGTTGAAAACTCCAAAGATGTATTTCACAGACTCTATGTTAGTCATCATTACCATAAAGTAAACAAGTATGATAAATAGTCAGACACTAAGGAACTTTGTATAAAAATGCACTGAGGGCAGCATGTAGCTCTTTCCCAGGCCTTAAGCCATATTCTGTGAATCTGTTCTCTGAGAGGTGTTAAATCATTCACAGTTTGCAGAATTAATTCACCATATATTGAATGCAGAAGGTGAATACTTTGCCTCACTAGGGGGGTATTTACATAGTTTCCTTTGTAACAGAAAACATATGTCACAATGTGCTTTTCTGTTGCCTTACACATTTCCCAGTCTGGTCAAATGCTTCCGATCACAATAATAAATCACACATATACCAAATTTAGAGCAGAAAGGATTTTTAGAAAATGTTGAATTCAACCACTTTGATTTTTAGATGGGAAAATTGAGGACCAGTCCCTTGCCTGAGGGTAGCAGGTAGTTAGGAGCAAACCTGAAGTTTGAACTCCAGTGCTTGGCTACATATACAGCCCACTCTTCACTACACTGCGGTATCTCTTTATCACTTTATACTTACTAGTCATCTCCTCAAAACTCTATGCAGGAGTGAGTAGAGACATCACTTTTCCCATTTTATGGATATTAGTCTGCTAAGGTAATACATCGATTATGAGGTCTTGCATTAGCACAACCCAAGGTTCCCAACTTGAGAGAGAGGGGGCCTTCTTCTATACATCCTTAGAATGACTTCCTCAAAGCGTCTCTTACATTAGACTGGGAGCTCCTGGAGGGCAGAGACTATTTTTGTGTATGTATGTGTTTTGTTCTGTTTTTTTAAATTTCATTTTTGTATTTTGCCTTTCCTGTTTCTCCAAAGCTTAGTACAGAGCCTGGCACATAGTAGGTACCTGTTCCAAGGCCTATTCTCTCCTTATAGGTGGAAATGAACGTTCTTCCCTACATGAAGAGAAGAACAGAGTTGGTGAGAGGCAAGAGAGTTCCAACTGTGTGGGACACAAGATTGTTTGTGAAAGCTTCCCATGAATAAATCAAGCAAGGTAATACTCAGATAGTACAAATTTGGTTAGGATGTAGACCTCACTAGGCCTAAGTTTCGTTTTCCTGTGAATCATGTGATTTCGGGGAAATCAGATGGTCTCCCCCTCTCCCCCTCCCCTAGCCCACTCCCATGCCGTCATCTTAACATTGAGATTTCCCTATAAGGTAATTCTGTAGTTTCTGTGCTAGTATTGGATAAACTTATTCTGGGATAGATTGTGAGGCCACCTGTCCCAGCAAATAGGGACAGGGGTCCAGCCTCTAGGGGTGGAATTTCTTAGAATTGTTTGTACAAGGTTATATATCCCCTTGCTTGCCTTCTCCCCCTTGCCTCTCTGCACTACCATCCCACCCTGGTAGTGGGAGATGCCCAATTCTCGCGAGACTTGATCAAATAAAGCTTCTGTTTTGTTTCTACCTTGAGAAAACCGAGACACCTCTGTTTTTGTTTATTTTGAGCCTGTGGTTTGTCCCACACACAACCTTTGCCAATCCCCCTTTGGAACTCTTCAGAGCAGTCTCCCTGTGGGAATCCTCAAGCTGGAGTCTTCAGGTGTTGTCTTTTCAGGAGCTTCTGGCTTCCAACTTCGAGAAGAAAGATGGAAGAAGCCAATCATACCTTAGCTTGTCGAATAAATAGACCCTGGGAAGACATGGGAGGACCTGGCAGAATCCATTATTTCTCTCCCACTAGAGACTTAGGGGAGTTTCTCCTTGGGTATGATTTAGAGCTCACCTTAAAGACAGGAAGACATGGGTTCAAATCCCACCTCTGACACATACTATCTTTGTGAAACTGGGTAAGTCATTTAATTTCTCAATGTTCTAGGCAAATATATAAGACAATTAAATGCAGAGAAGGTGCTTACTTGCATAAACCTGAGCAGTTCCTTCATCTGAGAGTTCCCTATACCAATGAAATCAGGTGTCTAGTTTCTATCCCTATTATCTTCAGTAAAATAATTAGATGGTCTGGATATGGCAAGCATCCAGTTACAATATCATCTAGATCTCTCTTGGCTAAGTTGAGGTACCTCACTTCTAATAAGAGAGCCCCTGCATTCTGTATTGTCTGGTATGTATTTTTCATATCTGTATCTATATATGTGTATATATATATATGTGAGTGTGTATACATGTATGCATATGTATATAGGTGTGTTATATATGTATATTTTATGTATATGCATGTATGTATATATATATATATTTGTATATTCTAATTTTCTATTTTACTGTAATTTGGGTTAAATGGGTTTCTTTGCTATTTTCTATGTGTGTTCATTATGTACTCAAATTTGGTGATAAAGGGGTTAAACTTTGGATATTGAGCTTGAGGTCTTTCTTTCTGACAGAAATGACAAAGTGATCAGAAACTAAATGGAACTCAATCATATCCTTAAGACAAATGATATTTAAGAGGGTAGCAAAATATATTTCTAGCCCAGTAGCTCTACTCTCTGAAGAGGCTAGAGTGGCCTCTGGACCCAACTTCCTGCTTTCTCTCCTGGCAGGATAAAAGTCTCCCTTGGAGAAGAGTCAGGGGAGGAGACCCTAGAAATGTCTATTCTCCCTCCCTTCAAGCCACACTGATAGACATGGGCCACACCACTCTTCTGCTACACTAGTCAAATGACAATAATTTAGAGGCTTCAATAATGCAACTCTCCCTGCCTTTCTCTTGTCACGAGAGACCAGTGACTTTTTCAGTAATTGTTCTCTGCTGGACTAATGAAAACTCTGTTTCCCCACTGACTATACTTTGGATAGCTCCATGTATTTTTCTAAGATGCAAAGACATTGTGCTTGCAATTTCTTACACAAAATACTACCAAATGTGTTTTCTCCCACTCTGGCTATCTTTACCTTTCATTTGCATCGCATATATCTTGTTTGTATAACTATTCGCATGTTGTATTTCTCCCATTAGAATGCAAGATCTTTGAGGGCAGGGACCACTTCTTTCCCCTTTTGTTTAGACCTCTAGCACTTAGCTTTGTGCTTGACACAAAGTGTTTAATTAATGTTTGTTGAATGACTAGTTGGGCTAGCACCCCTTTCCAACAACTTGGTCTTTCCTCAAACTATCTGATAATTAAATTGTCCTAGGTAAAGTTTTGGATAGTTATGATTCTCTCAGTAGTATCATCTTGGACCAGAATTGGAGATATACAGTAACTTAGGTATGGCATGAAAAAGGATGAAGACAATAGTCCATATTACCTGGAGAAAGTATAAAGTTTTTAATGATACCAACCAATTTCCTAATGCAAAGAATATTTTTTTTAGAAAAAAAGGTTCTCTAATCATATAATATAGATGTTAAACTTGAAATACCACAACTTCTTCAGAATCAAAATTCAAATGAATGAAAATGGAATAGAATTACATATGGTGGGTATAAATAAGCTGCCATATATTTTCATTGGTGACATATGTGTGGCAGCTAACTGGACAAATGATGCAAAAGTTGTCCTAGAAGAAGCTAATAAAGGGGTTGGCAGAATTTCATTTTATTTATTTATGTGTTTATTCATTTATTTTTAATTGTATGTCCAATAAAAATAAATGACACCACTTTTGAGACTTTGATCATCTTACATTGGTCTGGTTTTGGTAAAGTATATGAAAAAAGATCACCATGAAAATAATTGTAGCTTAAGTATCACATGTTAGAGAGGATAAATAAGCTATTGTTCTATGAAGAAACTGTTAACACCCACAAAATAAATGAACACAAGCTTAAGAATAAGTAAGGACAAAAATAACTGTCAGGGAATGATGAACAAGAATGAAGAATGAGAGAGGGCCAATTTAAGACTACATAGTTTAATGCCTACACATGTACTACAAATATCTTTGTTGAGAAAGAGGTACCATTATATTGTGGAGAAATATTTATCAAAGACAGGAAGACCTAGTCCAAGCCTTACCTCTGACCCATACTAGATTTGTGACTTAATTTCTCAGCATTCTAGGCAACCCTATAAAACAATAAAATGCAGAGAACATGCTGACTCACATAAACCAGGGCAGTTTCCTCATCTGAGAGTTTCCCATATGGTAAAATCAGGGGTTTAGTCCCTATCCCTGTTATCTTCAATAAAATGAGTGGTCTTGAATATGGCAAGTACCCAATACCATCACAAAACAATATTTATTATGTTTTATGTTTTTCTTGGAGGTTTCTGTTGTAGGCTCTTTGACTTTATTAATTTCTTCTGTCTGTATGTTTTGGTCTTCTTTGTCAGCAAAGAAAGAATGCAGAGTCTGAGACTGAATCTCGGTGCGTTTTCGCTGCCTGGCCATAATCCCAGCCAACTAACTTGACCTTTGAGTTTTTCAGTGGGGTATGACTGCTTGTAGACTACAGAGTTCTATGTTCCACGTTTGGGGGGGAGGTGCCAGCTCTGCCGCACCAGCACTGCTCCTTCCCCAAGGACCCCCAACCGGAACTGGGCTCAGATCTTCGGCAGGCTGTGCACCCCTGCTCTGATCCGCCACTTAATTCCTCCCACCAGGTGGGCCTGGAGCCGGAAGCAGCAGCAGCCGTAGCTGCCCCACCTCCGCTGCCCCCAGGGCTGGAAGCCGAACCATGAACTCCTTCCACTCCTGCAGCTTTTCCCACTAACCTTCTCAGCAGTCTTTGGTGTTTGTGGGTTGAGAAGTCTCATAACTGCCGCAGCTCACTGAATCAGGGCGCTAGGGCCCCCTCCACCCGGCTTCTGGTCTGGATGGTCCAAGTCGCTCAGGCTGGACTCTGCTCCACTCCGTTCCCAGCTCCCAGGTCCGTGTGGGATAGACCTCACCCAGAGACCATCCAGGCTGTCCTGGGCTGGAGCCCTGCTTCCCTCTGCTGTTCTGTGGGTTCTGCCGTTCTAGAATTGGTTCAGAGCCATTTTATATAGGTTTTTGGAGGGGCTTGGCAGGGAGCTCAGGCTGGTCCCTGCTTTCCAGCCGCCATCTTGGCTCCATATTTATTATGTTTTAACAGACAGGAAATGACTTCTTATGAATGTGGGAATGAATCTTGAATCAGTTATTTATGCTCATTCATATCACGGACTTGTTAGAATAAAAATCAAAATAAGTAGAAACACACAAATAAAAAAAGATAGCATATGATTAACACAACTCCTTTTTGACCTCTTTAAACAAGTGAATGGTGAATTATTATTTGATTGATAATGAAAACAGAATATGGATGGAAGAAAACATACAATTTACAACAATTTCATGTAGAATTTAAATAAATTAGTAACCAAAGCTGAAGATTAAAAGAGCCTAAAACCCACCCTTAATTTGTAAATTCTTGTTGTGTTATCAAACAGAAAGCTGATAGTCAAGGGTTCTACTGGTTGAGAATATAGCCATTTGCGAAATTTTTCAGAGAAGGAAATTTGGTAGATTATTAAAGAGCATATTGTAAAGCCTGGCGGGATAGTATAGGGTAAAACATGTATAAAGAGGAAATGGTAAATTTATCCTGAGGGCATATAAGTATAAAAATGTACAGAGGACAACAAAAGGAAGAAAAATAAAAAAAAATTATAAATATTTTTTGTAACAAAGTTTTTTTTTCCTTTTATTTTACCACACGAACTACAGTAATGTAATCAAATATGGACTCTAATATTCAATACTCAAATATGCATGATGAAGATGTAGAAATGTAACAAAAGAGAACAAAGATTGGAAGAGCAGGTATATTAAAGTAAGTGTGAATAGCAGGCATATAAAAATAAGTGTTCCATGCTGCATACAACATAATTGGGAGACTGCTAATGGATCAGTTCACAATATACCTAAAGCTAGGGTAGGAAGAAAGGAAAAATTAGATCTCATTAATATGGAAAACAGGATGTTTGTTAGAATATCCACAGTTATTAGCCTATAGGATAGACCTATGTTCCCAATTATCTAATCCCTTTTTTAAATGAGAATAATCTAAACATACATCAAGGGCATTTTCAGTGAACACATTGGTAAAGAACAGGTAAGGTTTAACAAGAAAAGGAAGAGAATAAACATTTATATAACACCTAGTATACCAAGCACTTTGCTAAGTGATTTTTACAAACACTATTTAATATGATCTTTACAACAGCCTTGTGAGGTAGGTGTTATCATGGTCTGAGGTAGAGGTTAATTGACTTACCCAGGATCACATAGCTACTAAATATCTGATTCCATATTTGAACTCATATATTCTTGAATCCAAGCCCAGTGCTCTAACCTCTGTGCCACTACCTGCCTCAAGTCAAAAGCAATATTCTATAGATGATGTTATCTTCATCATCACATGACATTGAAAAATGGATAAAATTCAAAAAACTACTGTCCTTACCATTTATTGTTAATATTAATAAAAATAATAACGGCAGTAGCAACAACAGCAATATTAGTAATATCAGTAAAACATATATCAATTTTAGGGATTCTTTTTCCCCTAAGGTGCTCCCATCTATCCATCCATCCAAATTATTAAAGATTACATGAAATCTCTGACAACAGACATAATCTTTTGCAATAGCCTTTGATCATTAATATCAGGTTAGGCATAAAATAAGGAGACATACGTTGGCTGAAAGTGTTCATTATAATCATGGAAAAGATCCGGCACACAGTGCAAGGTAAGTATATTTTCCTTTTTGGTCCTCCAGATGTTTGGGGATTTAAAAAAAAAATTTAATTGCAGATGACATTGTGCTGGTTTCGTCAAGCCCTAGAATACTGCAGAGGTTCTTGAATGATATCTGACTCCATGCAACAGAGTTTGACCTAACCATCTATACAGGAAACAAACAATTGTATAAAAAATTGTTGTCCCAATTATGGCATAAAGTAAGAGGTATAGCCTTCGGAACTTATCCCAGTATATTCATTTTTAGAAAGGGTCAAAAAAGGAGGGAAGGGAACCAGAATTTATTAAGTACCTACTATGGGCCACACATTATGCTAAGTGTTTTACAAATATTGTCCCAGTGCAAATTATAAGCTGCCCTCAGAATTAAATAGGAAGATGAGGAGAATAAACGGAAATTTCTAAAGGAAAACACAAAGACACTTTCAATGACAACAAAATTTTTTGAGAAAAAAGTGCTAACATTAAAAACAAAACCAATGTTCTACCATTGCCCTATCACTGTGAGCTACGCTAAATTTTCTTATAATAGAAATGCTAGAATAGGGGCTCAGTGTATCTACACCTCTGCTCTGCACCTAGCAGTGCAGTTATATATTGGGTTTATTGCTGGGCAATCAACAGGGGAAGTAGGTTCCCCAATTCTCACTATCAGTGGTTTACCATCCTCACCATGGCTTTTTTGTGAGGGGGGAAGGCAGGGCAATTGGGGTTAAGTGACTTGCCCAAGGTCACACAACTATTAAGTGTGTCAAGTGTCTGAGG
Source organism: Trichosurus vulpecula (assembly GCF_011100635.1). NCBI lineage: Eukaryota > Metazoa > Chordata > Mammalia > Diprotodontia > Phalangeridae > Trichosurus > Trichosurus vulpecula. The sequence continues at coordinate 367,951,397 of NC_050575.1, read as the reverse complement.
CCGGATTTAAACTCAGGTCCTTCTGACTCCAGGGCTAGTGCCCTACTCACTGTGCCACCTAGCTGCCCCATTCACCACAGCTTCTACAGGAAAAGTTTCTACTGTTGACATTAGTCTAAGGTTTCCCCTCCAAAACGGGAAAAGTTAAAAAAAGTGCCCAATGTACATCTAAATGTGAATTAAGTGTAGAACAGATCATTTATTGCCATACATATAAGGGAACGCAAAGAAGAAAAGTTTCAGATCATGCATTGCAGATAAATCAGAATGGAATCCTGTCATTCACAATTATAATTATCATTTGGGAGACACTTGAGCCTTTCAAGGTTTCTGAAGGCCTTGTATGTACCAAATGAGGGAAGACAGAGGGAAAAAGGTGCCTCTACTCCAGGCATCAGTTATGTAGGCAGAACATGTATTCACAGCTAGCAGTTTGGTGGAGTGGTGGTGCTGGCAAGGAGGGTAACTTCCATTTGACCCTCTGGACAATGTAGACATTTGTTGTCAATTTTTGAAGCCAAAGAGAACAAGGAGTCCTAACAGAAAGGTCATACCTTTTTGGTATATCTACAAACTTCTGGTTCTGAAGTCATTTAGGAGACTCAACCCAGCAATTGAACATACATGAAAGAAATATACACCTGCTCCTTTCAAGCTTTCATTTGTTCACCAGTAATGGTGACCAAACCTTGAAAGTAGAAGGGAGTAAGGAGAGAGAGGGTGCTTAAAGAGCAATGGCTGTTGTCTGTAGAATCAAAATGTTCACTTTAAGTGCAGTGGAGAAGCAGATCATGTTTGTGAGCAGGATGAAATATGGAACAAACAAGGGATTATGAGGAGGAGTCAGAAAACAGGATTCCATACACCAAATTTCTAGAAAAAGAAGAGTTGGTCAGGTGATGAGAAGGGGAGAGAAAATGGCCTACTTGCTCCTCTTATATCTTTGCAATGAATGAAGAAATTGAGAAACTTTTGTTTGTATCCTTGTGGAAAACATCTTGGAGGAAATGGGATAGACAAGAGTTTCACAGTAGATGCATGCTAGGTCTGGTTGTAGTCTGAAACTATTGTAGTCAACATTAGTATCAATGTTACCAAAGATCCATTTGAGTATTTGAGATCAGATAAGAAATGCTTTAAGGCAGAAATGTCAAACATACAGCCAATACAGCTTCCAAAAGGCACCCAATGAGATTAAAATGTAACTGGGAAATATTTAACAAAATAAATATATGTGCAATAGAATATACATAATGATAACATGTGGTTTTCTAAGTCACTAGGAAGCCCACAGAAATGCTGGTATACCATTTACCAACCTCTTTCTAAGTGAGTTTGAGATCACTGATTTAAGGTATATTGTGAAGAAAACGTATGATCAGAAAAAGAGGCTGGACGTTCACAAGGCAAGAGAAACAACAGTTTGAAAATAGAGCACTTCACCGGTGCTGCTATATAAAAATACCAAAAAGAAGCTCTCGTGTAAGTAATATGGATGTTCTTAGAAGGACCTATGAAGGAACATAGACAAGAAAGAAACCGTATGCCAATTGAGGGAGTAACTGTATTGGTAAAACCGTAGACTGACTTAATCACTGAAGAGGAAACTGAGCTCAATTAGAGTAAGCTACTTGCAAAGATCATATTGCTATTAAGAGTCAGAACTGAAACTTGAAACTTCATGTTCTGTCCTCAAAGTAAGTGTTCTTTCCATTGTACCTTTAATTATTTCATTCAACAAATAATTACTTAGAGCTGACTATTTTTTAATAAAATATGTATGGTAGAAATTCTTTGTGAGGCAAAGCAAGCTAAAACAATATTAAATATTTTGCAATCTAACTTAAAACACAAGACGTATACATGTTGAAAATTAAGTTGTAACACAAAATTTTATTATGAGGTGATATAACAGTAGTACATGCAAAAGGGTAGCATAGGCTATAAATAATGACTTTAAATGGTGACAAACTTATTTAATTTGCAGGGATCAAAGAAGACTTCATTTAGGAGATGGGAATTGAAGAATTGATAAGGTTGGATAAGCATATATGGAGAATATGGACTTTCAAAGCTTGGAAAATTAAAACATGAGCAAAATCACATAGCTATGAAGGAGTTTCCCACAACTCCTGTACTAGACACGATTAACAATGGGTACTGATTCCTGGTTAAAAACTTTTTGGCTTCAGTTTAGATTTGGATCATTTGTTTAGCACTCATATGATCACTTACAATGCAACTAGAAAAAATATTCTAACAATTTGAATTGTCCCAAGATGGAAAATAACTGCTGTAGGAAGTTCTCCATTACTAGAGGTCTTCAAGTGGGTGATAGCCAGTTGATAACCTAGAAGTGATGTTTTAGAACAAGGGAGGGAAGGGAATAAGCATCATATAGTGCCTACTATGTGTCAGGCACTGTGCTGGGTACTTTAGGCAGCAAAGTGATACAGTACATATTGCCCTGGAAATGGCATAAAGAAGACCAGAGTTCAGATCTAGTCTCTGATACTTACTAGCATGACTTTGATCAAGTCATCTAACTTCTGTCCTTCTGTCAGTTTCTGTTCCCCATCCATAAAACAATGATAGTAACAGTATCTACCTTCCAAGATTTTCTTGAGGATAAAATGAGATAATACTTTTACAAGAAATCCTTGTTTGGACTCTGATTAAAGAGGCAAACTCAACAAGTTAAAGGGAACAATATGCTGGTGAGCCAGCCTTGATTCAAACTGTGCCCTGCTTTTTATAGACAGGAATGAGCACCTTCCATATAAAGTCAAAGGCATTTTGACTGGATCATGTAATCATGAGGAGATAGAGGTAGGGTCACCCCAACTCCTCCCTTATTGCAATATAATAGGGAGTCTCTTATGCAGGCTACCTGCCATGCATTCACTGTTAAAAACAAGTTTTTAAAATGGAGTCACCCAAAATGACTCCACAGAAATAGCTGGCTTTCCAAAATACTTTTACAATTTGCAAATATTAAAGTGACATATAAATGCTGCTGTTGTTGTATGAGTTCATGTAATTGAAATATGAAGAACCTTCCAAATTTGAGATCATGGGTTTCCATGGTGATATGCCCACTGCTTTGTTGACTAAAATGATTTATACATAGTATGTGCTTGTTGATGTTTGTTATGCATGATTTGGTATTATAGGCTATCCCAAGTTCACAGGGTGAACCCCCCCAAAATATTCAAACTATGCTGAGGTTACTCTTTGAGTTCACAGCACCTAAAACCATAGCACATGAGCTCCTGTGAGTCTTTATAAAATGAAAGGTTTGGACTCATGATCTCTATGGTCCTCTCCACCTCTAAATCAATGATCCTATGATCTTTACTCTTAATGGTTTGCCAGAGGACATAATTAGGTCAAAGTAGTGTCAGAATGAAATAGCACAGTTAAAAAAAAATGTAGCAACAGAACATTTATTCAATTTCCCTAGGGCACACTCTCACAAATTTGCACAACAGTGTTTGAAAGAGTAGTCACAAGTATAGAACATAAATGGAGGTGCAAAAAGGAAAATTCTTTGTTCAGGGTTTTGCCCTGATTAATGAGGCAAAACACAGGACAAAGAAAATTAAGGGAAGTTTATTAAATATATGTCAAGTTAGCAACATTTTGATGGGCTGATCACTGGAGATCAGCAAAGGATTCAAGATGGAGCAAGCATTTTATTGATAACTTTCATGAGATAAAGACAATTCAGATAGGTGCAGGTCAGCAAAAGGGCATGGGCCATTGCACTTTAATTCCTCTTCAACTACCTGTAAGTGATGTTTATCAGGTACAAACAGGTACCTGCTATATGATGAATAGCAGCAGGTAATACAAAAACTGCAGACAGGATGATGCCTTCCCCAACACTGATTGACAAGCAGGGCCTGAAAAACAAGGGGTTACTAAGTCAGCATAACTTTCAGAAGACACACACACACACACACACACACACACACACACACACACACATCATTTGTGGATTTGTGGAGGGGTGTATACAAAAGGAACTTTTATGTTATAATCCACCTGTGGAAGGAAAATTCAGCCCTCTAGATAGATGTCTTCTGATGATATCATTATGTTGCTCCCATCTAACCTTTGCTGACTGGTCTCATTCCCCCTTAATCTTATAGTCACTTCTGAATGCTGTTCTGTTGGACAAATTTCTCATGGACACTGCTTTCCTGAGCACATACTGTTACTTGATGCTACTCGCGTGGCCACAGTCCTCCACAGGTACAGTCTCCTCAGGCAGGTGCGGCTGAACTAGTGATGCTCAGTTGTGCCCTGCTTCACTTACTCTTCTCTCTTGCCTCCAACTTCTGCCTCAGCTGAAATCCTTTGCTCCCTCTTTCTTATGAGATGAGTAATACCTGACATATTCTTTTAACTTAGAGCTCACAAGCATCTCCCCCCAGAACTCCCTTTTTAATAAAAGACAAGAAACTTTTTTCCAGGACCAGCAAAAAGCCTCCCCTCCTGTTCTCTTGTTTTCTCAGTCTCAGTTAAAAAGGCTTTTATTTCCCCAGCAGGAAATTCTAAGCCCCAGGCACCAAGCTTTTTAGATCAAAGAGCCTCCCAGCTGTCTAAAGCCTTCAGGCTTAATCATTACTTTGGACTAAACTTCCTGGTTCCTGGTCTTAGGGTCTCTATGAACAGCCTCACTAGAGCTTACCTTGAGTATTCTGTATTACTCTCAAATTTAAACTGTGAAAATTAGATTAATAACTGCCAAGTAACTACTAAATAACTCTGGAGCATAGAATTACCCCATTTTCTTACCCTAAGAATCCTGCATTCTCCCCCATTGATGTTCGATAAGGAGAAAAAAGAAAAGCACATGTGACTAAACTTGGACAAAATCAAGACCATTGTCTCTTTGGTTACCTACACTCCTGGCATCTTTCATCAACAGATGTGGCTAGTATAAGCTAGAAAAGGGCTTTAAGGCACACCTTTCCAGTGGAATTAAATGGAATTGTAAGGTGGGGTGGGCTGAGGGGGTCAGTTTTGTTTCTATCTAGTTGAAAGCATTCCTCTTCCTCCCCCTCGGCCGCCTCAGCTTTGGCAGAATGTAAGTTGGGTGACTGGTTAGAACTAGTTCTAATCAGAGCTCTGGGGTGAAAGATCAGAGGCTTGTATACATGCTTAAACAAGCCATTTGAGGAGGGCATGACATACGCAGTCACGGGTTTGCATCTGGCCAATGAAGAGCCTGGCGGGAGATTCAAACGGAGGGTCTATAAAAGGATTAGCATCCGTCTGAGTCCGTTGTACTCTCCTGTCCTCTGTTCAGGGGATGTACCCATTTATTCAGACCCAATAAATGTAAAATATAATTAAAGCACTCTCAACCTCTACCACTTGGGTGGTGTCCTTTCTCATGAGAAAGAATAACAAATTCCTTTTCTGATTTCGGGCTCACACTCGGAACTCTTTATTGTGCTGTTGCACACAGAATTGAATTGTTTCATCCTTCCCTGTTCTTGTCCTTCTGGTTTCTGTCTGGCCTGGTTTTTAACACATGACTTGTACTGACTTTGAGAACTGTATAGAGTCTCACTTCTATGAGCCTGGGTTCCAACTTTACCTTAAACTTCATTTGAATCTTCAACTCTGGCTTGATCTTGGCTTTTATGGTCTTGCTCCTTTAAATGACTTCAAAGAGCTATGGCTGCCCTGCATGTTCAAAGTGAGTTCAGCTACCCTCACCAAATGAGTAAGTGAACAGACATTTAAGTGTGTTAAGCATTGTGCTATGCACAATATTTTCATTTCATTCTCACAACGACTCTAGGAAGAAAGTTTATCATTATCTTCATTTTACATTTGAGGAAACTGAGGCAAGTGAAGATTTAGTGACTTACCTATGGTCAAATAGCTGGTAAGTATTTGAGGTTGGATTTAAATTTAGATCTTTCTGATTCTAGGACCAGCGCTGCATGTATAGCTCTGATAGGGTACAGGCCCAGAGACCTTTTCTTCCTAACCCCCAAAAAAGCCCATTTTTCTTTAGGAATTCTCCTTGACTCTTCCCTGCTTGACTCGGTTTTAGCCTGAGGCTATAGCCTCACATTCTTATTAGGCCCAAATCTCTCCCTCTATTGTTACTTTAGACATGCATGCCTTCAGTTACTTCCCAACCTTGATATTCCTTCAGGAACTTCCTGCCCTTGAGCCCATTCTCTTGGATCCTGGACTCTGGCTCCACCTTATCTTCCTTAGACTTCCCCTCAGGACCATCCCAAAAGCCCCCCACCAGTCACCCCAGACAACCCCTCAATCTTTCCGACAATCTTTTATGTATTTAAACCCCATCCGGCCTTCACAAGGCGCTCAGATTCTTTAGGAGTCTAGCCTATGGCAGGGCTGCTGGAGGATCTGGCCACTGTAGCTGGTCCCTAATAAACTTTGTCTTTTTCTTTGGCTAAGAAGGCTTGAGTCAAATTCTTTCGGCAGGACCCGGTGCATCAATATTTTGGGATGTCCAGCACCTCTCCACCTTTCACCTCTTCAGCTCCACCTGGCTCTAGGACCAGCGCTGTATGCATAGCTCCATCTCTAATGAAGAGTATAAGTCAAAGGGGAAGCCAACTGAAAAGAAGATAAATTTTATCTGCTTAATGCCATTTTCAACTCCATTTCTCCCTTTTGATCCTATTTTTTTACAATGAAAAGTATTGACAAAAATGGTCTATTCCCAGAGAGAAAGGCATTGAATTCCAGGGTAGAGCTTCATTTTTTTAGGACGTGGCATAAATTAAATTCAGAGTTGGTAACTGTGAGAATCTCCAAGTTGAAATTCATTATTGTGCTATTACGCCATGTGTATTTAGACTCAGATTTATTGACTTCTATTTTTAATTACATTTCACCTTTTATAGTTCAGGATCATAAGTGGGAAAGGAGATGCAATAAAACCAATTCCTGCTATTTTGTTTATTCTTTAAAAAAGCTACAACACACATTTTGGTAAGTCAGTACAATTTTCGTACTTTTCAAATTCAATTAAGTTGACTGTTTTGTCTGTATTGATAAGTGACCACTGCTGAAAGCTAATGGACTACAGCAGAATGGGACAAGGACAAACTATCATTTGATGGTGAAGGGAGAAAATCTTTCTTTAACAGACAATCAAGCGAGTCCTTTCCCTACTCCAGATATTTTGCAGGGGAATGTTTTCTTTTAAATGATCTGTGCTTGCAACTGTATGTGTTCAAAATACAGTATGAGAGTGATCTTAACTTTTATGAGAATATGAAAGAGGAGAAGAAAAAGAAAAGTAGTTTCTATGTCTGGATTTTAATACAAACAATTTTTAAATGAAGGTCATTTTTAAGTAAGTGATAATTGTAATTTGTAAGAATCAAAATTATTTTGTATTCTTTGTTCAAACATAAAAATATGAATCTTTGCAAAATATAAATGTTCTCTTCTCCCCACAGCCCTCAAAACCATCAAATGTTTTGTTTTTCCATTTAGAGGAACAGTTTTTAATAGGAAGCAAGGAAGGAGGAATCAAAATTCACATAAGACATTGGTTTCCCTGCTCTCTGGTTATCCATATCTTACTAATCCTTTGAAATCCAGGGTAAATCATATCTTTTCCATGCCTTTCCAGGCCCTTCCCACTCATATTTATTTTAGAATCCTCCAGAAAATGTAGTACTTAGTGCTTTCTAAAGTCATATTCCTCATCTGGGAATTATTCTTGTGATGCCTTTTATGATCATAGATTCATACTGGAAGTGGAATTAGATAGCATCCTTTCAACTCTAACCTACTTCCGATGAGAAAACTGATATCCAGAGACTTTATGTGACTTACCCAGTGTTAGACAGTGACAGAGTAGAGGAAGAAGGGAGATAAGCATAATAAGGTTGTCCCTTACATGCATCAATTGGTGCTGTACAGTATGGTGAGAAGTAAGGCAAGAATAGACATCAGTATCAACAACGCTGCTTGTCGCTACAGTGGCTGTGTAAGACCAATAACACTAGCACACAGGAGAGCTGCTAGCACAGGTTCTTTGATCTGCTTTTCTAAGGAAAGCAACTTTAAGGGGTTTACAACCTCACTTTAATTAAATATACATATATCATTCACTTAGTTCAGGGGGAAAACTAGCACCCTGAACTTCAGAGCAAGTACAAACAGAAATTACAAACAGAGACAATATAAACAGATCAAAATTTCGGTCTAATCAAATCACAATACATATTTCCCAGAGAAGCATCAGAGCCTACTTAGCAAGCACCCACTTAGTGTGGTCTGGGGCCTCATACCCAGTGAGTAAAAGGGTGTGGGCCTGCCTCTATTCAGGCCTCCCTTTGTTGGCCCCACCTGAGGCCTATTCAATGGATGAGAAAGCTCTTTCACTTACAGATTGGCATTATAGCATCTCTAGCATCTCCCCCTACCCTTTTGCCTGGAAGACTTTAATTCCTGCAAGGAGGGAAAGCAGGAGATTGGGGCCAAAGGCTGGGTCCTTTACTTTCCTAATCCAGATGGGGTGTGTGGTTTGAATTATATATACCTGCTTCCTTAAATACTGTTAGTCACTGGGATATAGTTTATAGATTCAAAATAAACCTCTGATTACTATTCCTAAAAAGGGAACAGGACACCCTAATCTTTATATTCAAGACTTGACTTCCAGTCAGATAACAATTTTACAATGAATACCTGTAGCAAATAGCAAAGAAACCCATTTATCTAAGCTAATAACAAAACAGAAATCAGAGAACTTATACATAGGAAAAGATAGGCCTTATCATACAAAGCAAAAGTTCTCTCTAATTGGGAGTGCGCGAACTCAGCTCAACCAAGAGATACTCCCTAACCTCACCCAAAAAGGGAGATTCCTCAAAGTCTCTATGATGATATACTGGAGATTGTGATATGATGTACATTGCCATCTCCTCTTATGTTGGTTTCTTCCCATAGTCTTTTTCTCCCTTTAGCCGCCTGAGGTGGGGTTGGCAATGTCCATCTTCTCTATCAAAACTGGAAGGCAGAAGTGCCCAAAGAGCAGAGAGCCCAAATAAGCTAAAAAGAGCAGATATCTCTTTTTTCCTGCTTTCATCAATTCTGCTCAACTCCTTGTGCATTGATTACCACCAAGGACGATACAGTCCCATAGCAATGGGCTTTTGTGTCAAAAGACCATAACTTGTTGTTATCTGCCAGGCACTGTGCTAAATGCTTCAAAGGGATTAATTCATATGATCCTCACAAGTATCCTGAGTGAAGATGCTATTATTATCCCCATTTTACAGTTGAGAAAAATGAGGTCACAAAGATTAAATAATTTGCCCAGGTCATACAACTAGAAAGTGTCAGATTGGATTTGAATTCAGCACTTCCTGACTCCGTAGCCAGTGTTCTATCAACTGTGTCATCTGATTTTCTCATGTGTAAAATGATACTTGTACTACCTGCAGCTCAGATGTCTGTTGTGGGGGAAAGTACATTGGAAACTATAAAGCAGAATGTAAATATGAAGGCAAAATGACTTTTCTGATCTTGTTTTTTAATCTGTAAACTAGAGATAATAATTCTCACATGAGTTACCTTAAAGTTAGACTTAGGAAGGCACTTGATAATGTGGTAAAGCATTCATAAATATGAACTGTTATTATATATATATGCCTATTGGACAAAATAAATGATACATATATTCACTATTATGAACAAACTTGAGCCTTGAAAATAATTTGGTGCTCAAAATAGGTCTGCTGGTCATTTTGTAAATTGCTTTTATTGCCTGGAAATGGTAAGTACATTGAAATCAAATTGTAGTTCTAGTGAACATCTGTTGTTGGTTCAACCTATCTGGGACTTAAAACTTGCATGTAATAGGGCTTAAATATATTTACTGATTGGGTGATTCATATATAGGGTGTCCCACAAGTCTTTGTATGGAGTTTTAATAGGTTAAAGTTTCCTCAATTCAGAGGAAGAAGGTAAGGTCCCTTTTAAGCTTTTAATGAATTAAAATTCCACATTAAGATTTTTGGGGCACCCTGTATAAGGCATAGAACTTTAGAATTGTGGATGTAGACAGGATTTCAAAGGTCATTTAATCTAACACTTACCTAAAGCATGAATGTCTTCATCCCTGACAATTAGCCAACTATCTCTAGTTGAAGATCACCAGAGACTGAGAAACCGTTACCTATTGAGACAGTCCATTCTATACTTGGAAAGCTTTAATTGTTAGGAAGTTTTTCCTTACATCTAAGCTAAATCCATCTTTTCTTAATTGTTCCTCATTACTCCTAATTCTTTCCTCTAGAGCAAAAGGGAACAAATATAATCCTTCCTCCATATGACAGGCTTTCAAATATTGGTCCAAATGTTCCAATCTGCTCCTTACTTCTCAACTTGTAAATAAGAATTTATTAAGTTCCTACTATGTGCCATGGACTATGCTAAATATCCCTAATTCCTTCTTGGAAAAGTCTTCAGACTCTTCACTTTCCTGTACTCCCTCCTCTAAAGAACTTGTTAATAACTCTTCAACAGTTTGTACATTATTTGTGGGAATTAGATAACATACTATTTAGATGTGTTTAAATTAACTTTGTGAAATAACCATGGTGTCTTTAGATTCAGAGCTCTATATACTTTAATAATTAATAGTCTGTGAGTAGTTGGAAAGAAGGAGCTAGTTAGTGAGAAAATTCTAAAATAATGTATTGAAATAGTATAATTGCAGTTCCCAAGAACTCTCAAATTTGTGGAAAAATTCAAATTAAGACATCATGTTAACTGTAATAAAAGTAAAACTGGGAGAAGCAATATTATGGATATGCCACGCATACACAGGAATCCTGATTGGTTTATGTCCTTTTGCAAATAGAATATCAGCAGCCAGCCAAAGATCTCCCCATCTGGAGGAAGGGACTAAGTCCTTTCCTCTAGTAAGTAGCTGTGACTTGGAAATGGGCATCTGATGACATATTGGGGGTAGGGAGGGGAGTAGGAGGATTGAGCATAAGGTGAGTTTGGACCAACCTGTTGAATTACCTATGGTTTTATGGTGATCCACTGGTGAAATGGGGTGTCCTATGTGTTTCAGGGAAAAGAAAAAAACTAGATAGCTGGTGATTGAATAGAGGATGGAATGGAGTTGGAAGACACTTGAGGTAGGTGGACACACTAGCAGGCTATTGTAATAATCCATGAGTGAGGTGAGCACGGTCTGAACCAGAGTGGTGATAATGTCAAAAATAAAGAAGAGTATTCAAGGTACATTTCAGAGGTGAAATCAACAATGCTTGGCAATTGATTGGGGATTGAGATATACTGGGTAGTCCAGAATAAAATGAAGGATAAAATGTAGACTCAGGGACTGGAAGGATGGTAGTACCCTAGATGGTGATAGGGAAGTTATGGGTCCAGGTCTAGAGTGAAAGATAATGGTTCATTTTTGGATACATTGAATTTAAGTGTTTACTGGTATATGGTTCAGAATTTCCTGAACTGTCGATATTTCATGCAGACTACCAAGCTTGGAAATGTCTGTCTCTCAGAATCAAGACAGCTTAAACTAAACATGGATCATTCTACAGGTTAGCAAGTGATTCACTGGTGGAAATTTAGGGTTTACTTACGTACTGAAGGTATCCATTTGAGGAATTTTTCCTAGAAATTTTGTTTACACTTGAAGAGTAGGGGGAGCCTTCTAGGCAACCCCAGGTATACAGTTGCTATTAGGAAAGCCACATGTGAGAAAAGAAAAAAATGCTTTATACTTTCTCTCTCTTTTTTTTTTTTTGCTACTTTTTAATTTGATTGTTTCCTTAATTATTTGGGTAAAGATAGGCTGTGATAAGGACTGTTATCCTATCGAGATATAGAAAGGAGGTATTGGGGAGGAGGAATACAGTTATGATGCATATGGTAAGGATGTAATCAATTTAATGTTAGAGTACTGTGTTGGTTTATAGATAAGGTCCATTTGATTTAAGAATTCAGAATCTATGCCATACGTAATTCAGCCACTGTTGATATGGGGTGTCTGATGTGTTTTAGGGAAGAATTGAAGATGTGTAATAGTGAAGAATAACTAGAACTTGGTAGTTTTCTTCAAATGATTCAATCAAACTGTGCCATATGACAGATTTAACTTATCCTCATGAAGAGGTTTGGGGTTGAGGGATGCTCGACACCCCAAAGTACCGACACGCCGGGTCCTGCCAAAAGAATTCGACTCAAGCCTTCTCAGCCAAGGGAAAAGACAAAGTTTATTAAGAGTTCGCCATAATGGGTTGTCTTAAGAAATCCCACCCTTTGTGATGCCTGTTTTCACAAGCCGGCCAGATTCAATCTGAACTGAACTAGATTGAATCTGACGCCTTCATGGAGGCAAGATGAGACTTATATACACAAAGATTGTGGGAGGGATTGAGGGGTGGTCTGGGGTGACTAGAGGAGGAGTTTAGGGAGGGTCTTGAGGAGAGTCTAAATTGGAGCTTGATGGGACCAGGAAGAGGTCAGACTCCAGGGTGGGAACAAGCCACAGGTAGCCAAACAATGGAAGGCTAGGCTAGGCTATTTGGGAATGAAAAGCCAGATCAAGTGGGAAGATTCAGGGTGGGCCCCAAGGGGGTTCCTGTAAAGGGGCAAGTTAGAGTTGACCCCTGCCCTCCTCGGACCTCTGCATCCAGGGCCTGCTGAGGTGAACTTGGGGCTTTGCGATATGGGAGGAACAGGATGGAGCCAGGAGGAAGGGTCTCGCCTTTGTTGCCTATATGGCAATTCCAGGTCTTTGTCCGGACTTGCCCAACCACATGGCACTTCCGGTTCTTTGTCTGGACTTGCCTGACCGCAGGGAACTTGGAGGGGGGGGGGAAGAAGGGGAGGAGAGTAGGCGGAACCAGGGCGGTCCTAGTGCCTACATAACCAAAGATAGTACCTACATAACCGAAGATATAAAAGTTTGCTACTAACCTGAATAAATTGGAGTTACTAAGCACCTCGTCTCCCACCTCGTTCATTGTTGGCGAGATCAGGTCTTTGCTGTACAAAGGCCTGGGTGTTGGGGGGAGGGGGCAGCAGACCCCAGCAGGTTCCCACAGACTGTCTTCCAGATTCAAGGGGGTTCCCAGAGAATGTACCCTCATCACTCATTGGTCCTAGAAGTTATAGGAAGGCAGATTATGTATCAGTAGAAAAGGGAGGAAAATCTATAATCTGAGACCTGTCCAAAACAAATGGAGGGTCAAGGAAATACTGTTCCTAAGTCTTGCTGAGAAAGAGCTTTTGTGAGGGTAACTGGTGGCTTTTCTCTATATTCCTGCAGGCTATGTAGACAGATAGTCATTCAACCTTTTTTAACGACTTCTAATGAGGGGAAACTGATTACCACCTGGAAACTCATTCTACTCAAAGAAGGCTAGGAAGACTACTGTTAGGAAGCCTTTCCCCTTCCCCACTTATGTCAAGTTTACATTTGCTTAAGTGATTTCCGCCCTGGTTTTGTCCCCCTGGGATCAAGAAGAATAATTCATTTCTTTTCCACGTGTCCCTTGGCTCAAATGCCAAGAGTTTAGTTTAAACTGTCTGGTCATCTAAGTCAAATTGGTCAACTCCATTTACTGCTTGTTTTTGATAAAGCTGAAATCTTTATTCAAAATGGTGGAATTACATATAGATACAGATATAAACAAAGACATCTTTAATCCTTATTTAACCTGTTACATGCCCTTGTATTAGCTGTGGGTTCTGCATAGCAAGGCCCTCACCTCTGTCATCAAGTTGCTATGGTGAATGAACACTTGTTTTGTGCCTAGTAATATACTAGCAATTATGGGAGAATCCATAAGAAGTGAATTCCTCTGGTGATGAAGAACTTGCATTTCATTTACAGAGAGAAAATATACATGCACAGACATAGCAATGTTTCAAGAGGCAGTTTGATAAAGTCCAAAATCTTTGCTAAAAGCCCAAGTAACCTTGAGCAAGTGATATCCCTTCATTATGCCTTAATTTCCCCCACTACAAAATGGTGGTAATAAAACTTGAACTAGGAGAGGATTCTGGGAAGATGGCGGAGTAGGTCAGAAAATTCCAAGCTCTCAAGATTTTCCCCCACAAAAGAGATAAAATAGCACCTTAGGGTGAACAAAGTGCAGGTAAAAATAAGTAAGAATAGGGGCACAACAGGGATCTTCCTGCAACAATATGAGAGGATCAGCCGAAAAATCTAGGACCAGGTTTAGTCTTGGTGCAGAGTAAACACCTCCAGGCTAGGGTCTGCTTTAACAACGAGAGGCAAGCTTGGGGTTACTTGGTTTGAGAGGCTGCTTCTGCCTCAGCCAAAGGAACTTTTTTACCCGGGATAGTGAGGGGAGTTAGGCATCTGAGCCCAGGAAGATCGAGGGAACCTCTGCTGACCAGGAATGCCAGAGCCAGCTGTGCTGCAAAGAGCGGCGGGGGCGACAAGGAACCAGCACACACAGGGTGAGTGTAGAAGCAGTGAGTCAGAAAGCTCATGGCTGTGGACACATACAGGAGGTTGGAGGTTTGGCTTTGGTTCCAGGCCAGAGGGGAGAACTGAAGGTCTGGGGCAACAGGCACCATCCCTCATACACCAGGTCTAGGGGTGATTACAAAAATTAAGCTATTTACCCTCTCAACCTCCCCAAAAATGCACAGGCAAAGAAGAAAGAATCCAAATCCAACCTCAGAAAGTTATTATTGGTATAGAAAAGACTGGGGTTCATCTTCAGAGGAGGATATTGAACAAAGAAACCCTCTTCTACCCCAAACAGTAATGTCAAATGGTTACCTGCCCAAAAAGAATTCAGAGAAGAACTTAAAAAAACTTTTAAAACTTGAACTACTAACCTCACGGGTTTTCTGTGAAGAAATCACTTTGTAAACCTTAAAGAACTATATGAATTAATAATCACAAGAAGCCCTATTTATAGTACTCATAATCCAGGCATTGCAGCAAACACGAGATAGATACAAGGAAAGGCAAAATCAGTCTGTGCTCCAAAGGAGCTAAAGTTCTAATGGGAAACACATTCCATCTCCATACCTGGCATACTTTTCCGCTGTATAGCTTCTTCCTGGATTCCTTCAAATCCCAGCTAAAATGTCACTTTCTATAAGAAACCCTTCCCACTCTCCCTCAACACTAGAGCTTTCCCTCTGTTTACCTTCCACTTAGCCTGAATCTATCTTGTGTCCACATGGTTTACATATTGTCTCCCTCAGAAAAATGTGAGGACACAAACTGGTTTTGCCTTTCTTTATAACTATATATATATAGCACTTAGTATATAGCACTTAGTATTTAGTGACACATGATAAGTGCTTAATAAATGCTTCTTGACTGAGACATCATGCACACAGTTATATACATAAAAGATAGACAAAGGACCAATTGGAGGTAATCTGAGGGAAAGCACTAGGTGAAGGGACCAGGAAAGACCTCTTAGGTGTTAGAATTGAGTAGCATTGAAAGAATAGAGGTAATCAAGAAATCAGAGACAAGGAGAAAGTATTAGGAGAGAGTATTTTCCGAATGGGGCTGGGGAGGACAAGAGCATGAAGTCAGAGTGTCATGTGTCAGAACAAGCAAGAATGTTAGTGTCATTGGATGTGAAAAGCTACTATTATCTATCTTGAAGGGCTATTATGAATATCAAATGAGATAATATGCGTGTTTCACATAGATGAGTCACTTAATTAAAAAAAAATAATTCATGTAAAGTACCACATGTAACATATGTAAAACAGACAGTGTAAAATTGAATATATTATTATTGGGTGAATATAAGCTAAAGGATTGGTGTGGGATCAATCAAGGAAAGATTCTTGAAGGAAGTGAGCTTTAAGCCGGTCTTTAAAGGATGCCCTGAGAATGTTTATGTAACTTTACAGTTACTTCCTACATCAAAAAAAAACTTGAGGATCTGAGATTTCAAAGTCATTGTTCTGCAGTTGGTCTTTGGGAGCTTTTGTGGTCAAAATAATTCGTTACTCTATAGCCTACTCCATGTTTCTTAATTAGCCTCTCTGCTCTTAGGTAGGCTGGTCCTCAGATAAGAGCTAGAGTTTGGCTGACAGTCTTCAGGAGTGCAAGACAACCTCATGCCATGATAGAGTGTCACAGGACTCAAAAGGTGATGTCCTTTCATCTGCTAGAGGGTAATATTCTTTTTACAAACTTGCATTCTAGACCTTATGTAGATTTTTGGTTAGTTTCTATTTCCTTTTGAGTTAGGGCTTGGAAGGGATATGGTGACTGCCAATTAATGGTAATTGGTAAGAATGTCTTGTCCTGTCCCAATTAAAGAAGGGAAGTCTTTCCTAAGTAAGAGTCAGCTATGGAATCTGCTGTGTATGAATCCAGTGAAGTCAACAAGCGTTTATCAAGTATCTACTATGTGCCAGGAACTGTGCTAAGTGCTAGGCATATAAAGAAAAGTGAAAAGAATTCATGTTCTTAAGGACCTCACGTGTTTTTTAAAATTTATTTATTTTTAGTTTTCAATATTCACTTCCATAAGTTTTAAATTTTCTCCCCCTTCCTCCCCAAGATGGCACGCGATCTGATATGGACTCCGCATATACATTCCTATTAAACACATTTTCACATTAGTCATGTTATATAGAAGAATTATAACCAATAGGAGAAACCATGAGACAGAAAAACAAAACAAAACAAAAAAGAAAATAGTCTGCTTTGCTCTGCATTAAAACACTTATAGTCTTTCTCTGGATGTGGATGGCATTTTCCATCATGAGTCCTTTGGAATTGTTTTAAGAAGGGACTCATGTTTAACAGACAGATAGGGCATATGCTGGAGCCAGCTCCAGCTTTTCCATTGTTTTTATTTGAATGTTTATAACTCAGAAATTGGCCATATCAAAGCATGGTTTATTGTTTTGTTGATTGTTTAGAGACATAAGAAAGCATTAATAATGCATATTAAATTTAAAAGTATGTGCATATATTTTATTTATTATTCCCAGAGAACCTAGTTGTTAAATATTTGCTATCACTCCCCTGGGGAGACAACATGCAAACAAGTTTGGACAAACAAGATATACGTACAGGACAAATTAGAGGTAAACTCAGAGGAAAGGCAGTAGCATGAAGGAGAAACAGCCAAGTTTTTTTTCCCAATATGTGGAACTTTACAGGATAATTAAAAGAAGCCAGTGAATCTAGGTGAGACAGTTTGAAAAGCAAATGAGAAAGAAGGAAGGGAGAGAAAATTCCAGGCATAAAAGACAGTTTGTGGAAAGTAGGGAGTCAGGAGATAGAGTATCTTGCATGAGAAACAGCTGAGAAGATAGTGTCACTGAATTGTAGAACACATTGAGAGGAATAAGGCATAAGAAAACTGGAAAGAGAGGAAGGGGCCAGGTTATAAGAAGCTTTGAAAGCCAAGTAGAAGATAATAGCTCTTACCTCAGCAAACAAAAATGGCAAAAATAAAAACAAACAAAAACACTATGGAATCTCAAAGTTGGAAGGGAACTCAGAGATCAAGTGTGATTCCAGTCTTATTCTTGCCCTTAATTGGCTGTGTACCTTGACCAGGTAGGTTCATCTTCCTGGACTTCAGTTTTTTTCTTGAGGTTACCTAGTCTAATCTATGAATGAACAGGATTTTTCTTCACCCCAAACCTGATAGGTAGCCAGTTATCTACTTTCTTAGCCTTTAAAGGCCTCTAGCAAGAGAGCAAATCCTACTACCCAAAGCAACCTATTACATTTTTGGAAACCCTAATTGATCATTCTAATTTGATCTCCCAGAGTTCTAATTTGCTCTCACAGCTCAAGGCCCACTATACTTCCTCTTCAGGTCTCTAAAAGTACACCAAGGAACTTAGGGTCCCTCTTCCTAACATTTCTCCAATTTCCTGACCAGTTGTGCTTTCCCTCAGTTTTTGTATCCTGTGACTAGAGTCCCAATTTCATTTAACAACTTAACACCATTAAGCTTTTAGTAAGGAATATTTTCTCTCAAGATGTGCAGCAACAAAAATAAAAACATCCAACCAACCAACTTTAGGGCTACTTTCCCCTATACCACCTCTATCTCCTAGGAAAATGGACTCTGACTTAGAACAGTTTCAACAAAACATGAATCTCATCAGTTATGGCATGACTGTCAGACCAGATGAATCCTTGTTTTTGGAACTGTTAAGCTGAATTGAAAAGGTCACTCCTTGTTCCTTGGACCATTGAAGCTAGCCTGACTAAACACCTAGATGGACTTTGACTCTGGGAATCCCAGACTTGGGTGGTTCCTAGAACTTTGTTCTCCTGACATATCTAAACTAACAAGGTCATAAACTCATCAATCTCTTTGACCTAAAATAAAAGATACAAAGCTGGGGCAAATAACTAAGACTTGTTTTCATGGATTGTATATTAGCTTCAGAGGGGAGAAGATCCAGGTTCTCTCTCCTTACATCATCATATCTCACCAGATACTTTAAGCGAAGGAGTCAAACTAACAATAGAGATCCACCAAAAGAGAAGATAGCTAAGTCTCTCATTAGGTATTGCCTTTTGAAGCTATTGCCCCTAGATCTGGCTAGGTAGCCAGTCGAAATGGCTTCTAATCACAAATTTAGCATGACAGAACCAGTTATAGAATAGCTACACGTGTGTCAATATTTAATCAAGTCACTTCAATTGCAGGTCATCTTGACCATCACAGAAGCAAGCTCTCCAGCCACTTCCACATTGGATCAGCCAAGCGTATAGATATACTCTGAATAGCCAATTCCTCTGATACATTTAAACTGAGACATATTGGCTTCTCTGCAATTTCTGCACATTTATTCTTAGTTATGACCTCAAGAGCAAAGGGAATTAAGGATAGCCACTCTTCAACATGGTGTCTGTCTTCCCTTCCCTCCACCCTAGTCTCCTGAATAAACAAGTTCCTTCAATCAATTATTATACAGCAGGGTATCTTATACCTTCACTTTTCTCGTTTCTCTCACCTGGATGCTCTCCAGGTTATTAATACCCTTCCTATAGTACCTAGTGTTTTAGCTGAAATATAATGATCTTTCTTCTGAATTCAGCTTCTCACTGAAGCTTAGAATAGAATTAACATTTTTTTGGTTGCCATGTTATATTGCTGACTCTTTTCAAGCTAGTGCTACATTAAAAAAACATATTTTAATAAATTGTTTTCTAGCCATACCTCCCTCATTCTGCATTTGTGAAATTATTTTAGAACCCTTGTAGAAATTTATATTTATCCAATTAATTTTTATCTTATGTAATTCATTTACTCTTCTAACCTGTCAAGATCTTTCGTGGATCTTGGCTCTGTCATCCAGAATGTTAGCTATCCCTCTAAGCTTTATGTCATTGGTAAAATTGACAAGCATGTCATTTCTATCTTTATTCAAGTCACTGACAAAAATGTTGAACAGTGCAGGGCCAAGTCAAGATCCCTGGGGCTCTATGCTAGATTACTTCCTCTAGGTTGACATTGGCAACCCATTAATAACTATTTTGGGGTTCTGGTAATACAATCATTTCACAATCTAACTAATTTACTATCACCTAGCAAGCATCACTTCATTGTATGCACAAGCACAGCATTAGAAAATTTGTTTAACAGTGCTTCTAGGTATACTCTGCCTAAGTCTCTAGTATTCCTGTGATCTGTGAGACTAGATACCCAGTCAAAAAGGAAGTGAATTTAGTGTGGCATGACCTATTCTTGAAGAAGCCAGGGTGGCTTCTAGGAACCTATCGTTACCTACTTACCTTTTCAGATGCTTACAGATTATCATTTTATAAATTTACTGAAATATTTTTGCCAGAAATTCAAGTTGAGCTCACTATGCAGTTCTGAGATTTCATGACTCTCTCTTCTTGAGACAGTATTTACCTTTCTTTACTCTTGTGATGTATTTTTCATCCTCCAAGTTTTTCAAAGACCATTGATGACAAATTAGCAATCACATTTGCCAATTTGTTCAGTTGCCTAGAACAGTACTGTCAAATTCAAATAGAAATGGAGGCCACTAAGGATCCCTACTGGCCACATATTAACCTAGAAAACTCCATCTTAATATTATCTATGGTTTATTGTATTTTTATTTATTTTAAAAATATTTTTCTAATTGCATCACAAGTTAGTTGATTATTTGACCATATGTTAATGTACAGAAGAGTTGGTGTCAACCTTATATTAATGTATCTATCCAATTTTAGCTAGAATAGTTCTTAGACTTAATGCACAAAATCCATTATAAAGCCCACACTCTTTATATTTCCATCCTGGTAAGACCTATAAGAACATTCACACCCCTGGCCTAGTCTTTAAGAAATCAAGTTTGCCTCCATTGGATTACAAGGCCTCACTGGAGGTTAAGATTCCTACTTACAGGTAAATGAAAAGATGGATTATTTTAAACTGAAATTTTCACTACTCAGCCATAGTCTTGTAATGTAGCTATCACCAATAACCCATTTGGAAGAGATAATGAAGGAGAAGGGGATGAACACAGGTAAATTTATCTGTTCTACCTGCTTAAAATATGGATAGAAGGTCCCTACTAAGATGAAACTAATAAATCAAATTGACATTCAATATAGCACCAAAACATATTTTATGTAAAAAACCACCAGGTCAAATAGTTATTTCATATCATGCCACCTCCATCTCTACAAATGTTTGAATGCCATTGTTAATTTATTAATGTAGGATGGCTGATCAAGAGAACTTATCGATATTTCAGCTGCAACATCCTCTAGTTATTTTCCTTGGGTAGATTTTTTTTTTTTAAGAAATCACCTTATGTTAAGAAGCCAGTACCTAACTCAATTTAAGGAATGCCCAACTTCTTAAATTCAGAAGGCAATTTCCAAGGCCAGAAAGGCCTATTTCGTGGTGGCTGCTTGGTTACTTGTCTTGAGGGAATGAAACACAAAACGTAGGAGGCAGCCAGGGACTTGAGGTAGAATCTCAGGCTTTCCTTGGCAATTAAATTTTCCTGCTTCCATGCTTGTACAATCACCATTGCTATTAAAGGAAGGGACTTCTCCTTTAATGAATGTCCAAGGGAGAATAAGCCTTGGCTCTGATTCAACAAAAAGGACACCTTGAAAGGAGATTAGAATTCGTTTTTCCTTACTTCTTATAATCTAAAAACAAATGGCTCTTTCCTGCTTAACAACCAATCTTCTTTGAGAAATTTCCTGGTCACATAGACATGCTAGGATCAGCCAGTAACCATTGCTTATACATGATTTTGAGGAAAGTGTGAGAGAATTCATCCCAGCCCATATAGTTAAGATTGACTAGCTCTTTGGGTTCCCCAGTTCAGCAGATGAAGGAATTTCTCTGATCACTCCTTTACATTCATTCATTTATTCATTCAGACAGTCATTATCACTCTTTCTCACGTTGGATTGGTGTGATATGAACACAAAGTTTGTGAGACAGGTAGCAAATGTAATTAAGGATTTCTATTTCATGATGAATTGTCTGCTTCTTAGCTTTTTAATTAAGATCAAGCATTCAGTGTAGATGAAATTTAATATATTCTTTTCAAATTGTTTTGTTTACATAGACCCAATCTCATTGCCACTTTGTAAATGCCATTCTTTAGCCGAAATCCATCTTTTGAAAGAAAGTTTGCTTGGGAGAACCATAGATCATTACCTTATCAACTACAAATTATATTTTAAGATAAGAGAAAATTGGAGATTATTTCTTGCCTTACATTCAGAGGCATTTGGACAGACCCAACATTGTCTTTTATTTCATTGCTCAGAATCATCTGCTTTTATCTGTTACCTTATATTTTACTTCAAAATTGGTTAAATGAATGCAACTTTAAAGGCTAAAACTACATCAAGAGGCAAAAATATGTCCCCAATAATTACAAGAGGAGTTTTTAGACTTTGCAAAATAGAGGAGTTAATGAAACTTTTATACACGGATTGTTTAGGCTTGATCCCTTAATGGGCAGCCATTTTATCACCCAAATTAGTTCTCAAAGGTCAAAATACAAACAATTATCTACTGAGCTTGCTCCTGTAATTGGCAGGATGTGTTGGAAAAAAGCAAGGGGAGCTCTGATTTTTATTCCACAGTGGATAACTGAAAGTCAGAGAAAGGATTAGGATGAACTTCAGAAGGACATCATGGCTTGAAGTCTAAGATTACAATGTACAGAGTTAATTGTGCCTGCAAGGTTTTACTCACAAACCCCCTCAGGTCAGGGACTGAGAAGAGCATGATATCACAGCTCTGTGTATGTGTTTAAGTAGAAAAGATTTTCAGAAATTATTCTTTATCTTACTTTAATAGAAGTAGTTTTAATGATGGTCTGAGATTGTAAACACAACGACAAAAAGAAAAGAAGGGGAAATGAGGCATTTGCAGAGAAGCATTGTAGGCATATATTTGCTCTCCTGCTGTCCCACACTGGAACGATGAGATCACTTATTGTTTTGATCAATTTAAATAAGAGATTTATTTGTGTTTATTTTATTATATTCATGCCAGACTTTTGTTGACTTAAAACCTGGCATTCTCAAAACACTCTAGAGAAAAATATGGGAGAAAGTTGTGTTCCAGAAACATCTGGAGGAAGAAATGTCTTTGCACTGTTTATTTTCAGTCACCCTTTCCAATTCAATAATATTTACTTTCTTGCTTTAATAATATGGGCCAAAAATAATGAGGATGCAAGCTGGTTTTACCTTGAGAAATGCTTCATTGAAAGCCATTCTTATGATGAAACCAAAAATTGTGAAGTTTATTAAACAATTCTAGTTTTGATGAAATCATCAATGCTGTTTTTAAAGCATCACTAATCATAACCCCAGAATCATTATGCCCCTAAACCAACATTTCCCTTGTAGCTTCCATGTAATATACATCTCTTTGAATTTCTACTGAGTGAATCATTAGGTTAGAGCCCCAAAACAGTCTTCCCCATGAAATGTGATGCCATAACTTGATACAGCAAATAAATATAGGCAGACTGACAAGTTAAGGAAGGAGTGATAGTTGATGCAAACTCTTTGTTCAGTTTAGATTAGTTTGTTTCCTATGAATTGGAAGAGAACTTAGAATCACAGGCCATTAACACTGAAATAGGTGCCATATCTGACAAAAAACGAACATACACAAATATGGACACTTTTGAATAGGGGTAGTTGTTGCTGCTGTCTGAATTTGTCTATTTTTTTTCCCAGAAAATTCCACTGTCCATGGTCTGTGGGCAATTATTTGTGATTTGTGATTTGCAAGTTTGATTTGACTTGTCAAATCACATTCATTAGCCCTACCCAATATTCATCTTACGTTTACTTTTCTTGCAGCCAGAGAGCTAGGACAGTAAAAAAACTTGAAAAGCTCCTGATAGAAGTAGTTAGTACATTTATTCACCTCAATCGCAGTGGGGACATATTAGTACATACATCTCTCATCCAACTTGACTTTTGTCAGCAGCTATGAAAGTACCATAGGCCCTTCTTTTTATTTTTACTTTTTTTCCCTTAGGCCCTTGTAACAAATGAATATACATACATACACACACACACACACACACACATATATATATATATATATACACACACACACACACACACACACACACACATATATATGTATAGTTGCTAATAATGCCCTCTAGTTGACATATGACCTTTACTATTTTATCAATGAATCAACAAACATTTATTAATTGACTACTATATACAAGCAACTGTGCTAAATGCTTCTGGGGATACAAAAAAGAGGCAAAAGATAGTCTGCTCACAAGGAGCTTATATTCAACGGGGAGACAGTATGAAACCACATATATTCAAAGCAAGATATATACAGAATAAAATGAAAATAATTAACAGAATTAACAGAGGCAAGGCACTGGGATTAAGAGGGGTTAGGAAAGGTTCCCATTAAGAGAAGAGAATTTAGTTGGGATTTAAGGTATATTTGGGAGGTCAGTAGGAGGAGTAGAGGGGGGAGAACATTCCAGGCATGGAGGACAGCCAGAGAAAATTCCCCAAGCTGGCAGATAGAGTGGCTTGTTTGTGGGATTGTCAAGAGGTAAATGCCACTGGATTGAAGAGTACATGCTGGGTTTTAAGGTATAAGAAGAAAGGAAAGGTAGGAGGGGCTAGGTTATGAAGCATTTTGAATGCCAAACAGAATTTTTTCTATTTGATCCTGCAGGGAATAGGGGGAGCCCATTTATTGAGTAGGAAGATGATATGGTCGAAACTGCACTTTAGGAAAATTATTTGGTAGCTGGATGGAGGATGGATTGGAGCTGGAAGGAGACTTAAGGCAGGCAGATCCAACATTGATGAGTTATTGGAATAACCTAGGCATGGAGTAACAAAGGCCTATACTAGAGTGGTAGCAGTATCAGAGTAGAAAAGGGGGCATATTTGAGAGTTGTTGCAAAGGTAAAATTGAAAGTCCTTGGCAACTGATTGGATAAGGAGAGGTGAGTAAGAGATAATGAGGAGTCCAGGATGTACATGAGGAATAGTCTGATACTCCTTCCTCTACTGGGGCTTTGTGATGAGAGAGAAGGGAGCATATAATAGAGCTATTAAGGTAGAAAAGTCATGTGGGGTGAACATGAGTGAGAAGTTGATAATGCTACTGAGATTGTGAGCCAGGGTATCAGTGAGGGTAGTGGTTCCTTTGACAGCAAAAAAAAAAAGTTGGAAAGAAGAGAAGGTCCCATGTAGTCCTATAACTATAAATCTATTGTGTTTTCCATTCAACAGATTAAAAATTGAAGTAAAGAAACCAATTAAATAACACCCATCTACTTTGCACTCTCCCCTTCATTCTTTTTCAGGAAGAGGTATTCACCTGATTGTTGCATGCTACTTTTGATATTGATTGTGTTAATGTAGTATAACAAAAGTAAACACAGAGAACCCTAAAAATCAAATGATATTTTCAACTCTTAAGCAAGTCACTGAAATTGTATGTTGCCCCTGGAGTAAGCCACCAGCTGCTTGTTTAAAAAAAAGAAGAGCATTGGGTCAACTCCTGTGAACACTGAGCAAAAGATGGCACTTTATTTTTATTTGTAACAGTAAATAAGGTTTTTTTTTATATTCTCCTTTACAAGTGGGAGTCTCTGCCAGAAATATAAACAGAGAGGGATTGCCATTGTACAAGGGACATGACAATTATCCTCATAAAATACCTCCGTGTGATATTTCATCTTTTAACATTAAAATGGAGGAAAGATTCACAGTGGGAGCCTTTTGCTTGCCTTCCCTGAAAATGCTTCATTCTGTGACTCTCCATCATTAAGTGAAACTGCAGTGGCCCTGCCAAATTCTTGGAATTATGTTGAAAACATATTACTAATTGGAATTTGTTCATTATTTTCAGATTTCAGTTCTGGAGATCGTCATACCAAAAACAATGTCTCTTTGACAAATATGGAAGCATTAAAAAAGCATATCTTCACTTTTTTTAATGTCAAAGACATCTTTTCAGCACAAGTTATATAGGCTTACATATCAATGTTCCATTCCAGTATTTATATTGAACCTCTTTTCGTGTATGTGTATTATTTATACGTATCCAGAGAAGACTATATACCCCCAACAAATACCGAGTGACTACCATTGTGCCATCTTCTGAGATATTTTCAACTCTTAATACCCCCAAATTTGAGTTTATAATTTAGTTACTATTGACCCCTAGGAACTTCAGTTAAAATAAATGAAGGTTTTGGTAAGTCAGCCTTCCTGAGAGATGTTCCTTCATTCACTCATTCATAAATTCAAAGAATACCAATTAAATGATTATCTGTCATTGGACTAAAGTGCCAAAGGAGATTAAAAGATCATTAAGACAGTGTCCCAGTCCTCCAAATGAAGGCAATGGAAGTATGGCATGACAATATGTAATAATGAAAAAAAAAACTGTACTGTAGCTGTAGTACAGAAAGGCAGCATGACATCATGGATGGAAGGTTTACCTTGAAATAAGGAAGATCTGGGTTCAAGTCTAACCTCTGATACTAGTTAGCTTTATAGCAATTGATAGATAACTTAAACTCTCTTTCTCCTTACCAACTAAGACTATAAGTCATAGAAGGAGAAATGACAACCTGTGTTGGTAAATGATATTTTTCACATCAGCAAGTTCTCCATACCAATGAAAAGCACAGGTCTGACCTTTGACCACAAATGCATATACATAAATATGCACAGAGACACACACAGACATACATATATGTCAAAAAATAACGCTAATTATTAAAAGAGCATAAGGGATTGCATTTTATTTTGTATCCTCAGTGTTTAACATATGGACTGAAACATAGAAGACACTTAAAAATGTTTGTTGTTGTAGTTGTTGCTGCTTCTCTTCGTGATGATGATGATGGTGATGATAACTATGACACTGGTGGTGTATGAATTCGTAGTGAGTTTATAAGCAATGGCAGGTAATTCCCAACTATAGCAGGAGTTATTAACTTGGCCTCCATTGTCAAAGGAGTTTTTAACCAAGTGGTCTGCGAATAGATTTCAGGGTATCTGTGAACTAAGAAGGAGAAAAACAAATTCATCTTTATTTTTACCCATCTTTACATGAAATTTGGCATTTCTTTCAATAATTTGAAAACATTATTCTAATAAGGATCCTTAGGCTGTACTAAGATGACAGGGTTGTCTAAAAGTTAAGACCCCCTGGCCAACACGTTCCTTTTTAAAATTGTTATCATTGGTAATATCCTGCTATTTGTAATGAATAGAATAAAATAATTTCTACATTCCTTCCCAGCTGATCCACCCACTATGCATCATTCTATTGCCCTGTGAGTTATTTGTGATTTAAATTTTCTCCAAGATCATGGCACTTTATTGATTTGCAATGCTGTGCTATCGTTAGTTGGCTAAGGCAACCCATTAATTTTCCTTAACCTAGATAAAATAATACATTTTATTTGAAGGCAGTATATGCTGCTGGTTTACTTTCCTTTAAAAAAAACAGCTGTCTCTTTAGTACTTTAGGGATATTATATACTTCTGACAAGTGAGTGAAAAATTACTTTATATCAGTCTTACAAATAGTTTTGGGAAAACTATTTTGCCTCCAAAATGTCATTAAGGCCTGTGAAGTCTGCATTAACCACCCACATCATCCTCCATGCCTCTCAAAAGTACCCACCCACCAAATAACATTTATACCACAACCACTAGCATGTTTCCTCACCTCATCCTAAAACTTGACAACTATCATTCCTTCCTATCCCCTTAACTTCTCTGGTGGCAGCATCGGATTATTGGGGAGGCACAGAGAAGAATGTGTGTACTTAAGATGAGACAAGCCAAGAGACTATGCTGGGATCTTCCTTTTGGTCAACAGGGGCAATGGATTATTTGGCACACAGTGTAAAGGGCAAATTCCAAGAGGTGAAAAACTGTATATATAGGCAGCATGGAAGTCCAGTGAGTGAAGCCTAGATCTAATTCCAAGGAGTCAAACCATACTTGAGGAAGATTATTTCTTATTGTTCAGTCATTTTCAGTCATGTTTAACTCTTTGTGACCTCACATGGGGTTTTCTTGACAAAGATACTGGAGTAGTTTGTCATTTCCTCCTCTAGCTCATTTTATACATGAGGATACTGAGGCAAACAGTGTTAAGTGACTTATCCGGGATCACACAGCTAATAAGTGTTTGAGGCCATATTTGAACTCAGGAAGATAAGTCTTCCTGACTTCAGGCACAGCACTCTATCTGCTGTAATACCTAGCTGTGCTGAAGAGGATTATATAAGCATAGAATTTATAGATTAAAATTCTCACCAGCAACCTTCTTTTTCCCAATGAGGAAAATAAGGTCTAGAGACTTATCCAAGGTCTCACTAGTAATAAATAATATAGTTTGGTTTTAAATTCAAGCCCTTTAATATCATTCTTATGTTCTTTTTACTATACCATTCTCAGGGAGATGAGTTTGACTCTCTGACTGTAAATTCATATGAGAACATAAGAAAATGCAAGGAGATATATGCCTAGTTTATATACTGGCATGGTCAAAGGATGAGTCTTTTGTTTATTTTAGGTGATGTGGTGTTGTGTGATGGAAATAACACTGAACACGGTTCTAATTGCAAGTCTCAAAATAAATAATTATTTGTCTTTTACTTGTCCTGGATTTGAAGTGATTTTATTTGTCAACTGACAACTTATCCAAAGGCTAGCCTAGCTAAATGAGGAGAGCCTTCTTATCCATAAGACTGCCTCCATGACTGATTGATTGAACAAATGATTTTTTTTTAATTTTGCCAATAGCAAGTCATGACTATGTTCTACCAAGACATGGAGTCATTATGGGTGATGTTGGTGAATGAAGGTTCCGTAAAGATCAAATTAGAGGGCCTTGAAGCTTTCAAGGAATGATGCACAAGAATGAATTTTCTCTTTTTTAAAATAACCAGGCCTGCTGCCATAACTATGGAACTGGAGAATGTAGTAAAGTCAGGATAGTATCCCAGGAAGCCCTAAATGTCATCAAAGCAAGGTTTCACACTGGTGAAGTTGAAAGCTAAGACTTTCACTGAGCGTAAATAGAACATTTAAGTGTAACCAGGTACAGTTTTTAAGGGGCAAAAGAGAAATTGTAAAATTCATGAGGTGATTTGAATTTCATTGTTTACTTGTAAATCTATTGCAATGCAGCTGGAGGGAGAAGAGCTCTTTGGAGTTTCACCTTAATCATTATACCTAGTTCGCATTTCCTGCTGAAACACCATTTTTTAAGGGCAGTTTTCCAAAAGGTTTCAGAAATGATTAAAATAATTTTTCAGGGCACACAACTTCAATTCTCTTTTTTCTCAGTGTAATCACTGAACAATAACATCTTTCTAAAACTATCTTCTAAAGAGATACAGTTAGAACCCTCCCCACTTTTCTGCCTTCTTTTTTCCTTTTTTTCCCTTTCAAAGTGCTAGTAGATTTTCTGGAGGGGACCTATCACCTTCTGTATTCATTTATTTATTTCCAAGAACTCCAAACCATAAGTTGCAAATTTGTATAATTTCCTGGCAATTCAATGCATTATAGTTGCAGTTTTAAATTGGTAAAGCGAGCTTCCTCAATGATAGTTAACCTACCCTGATAGAATCATGGACCTATGCTGCCTCAACACACTTGCTCTCAAAAAAAAAAAATCCACCAGCAATTCTGGTTTTTAATACTTATCTGATTTAGTCATCATGGAGCTAACAGACATGTTAAGTAGAAAACCCTTTTCTAATCTGGCATAATTCCTCGGTGATCACTGTCATTGCATTTGATGCATGTTTCCATATTAATTGCACCAATTTTAGGCAGGATTAGGTAGAATACAAGGAACAAATCAGACAAACCAGGAGGAGAAGGTTTCTTAAGCTATTTTAGCAGCTTAGAAGTAAATTGTAAAATGTCAAGCTACAGAAATTGGCTCAGATAAATATGATTTGTCCTGAATTATTTCACTAAGCTCTTAGCCTTCCTGAACATTTTCAGTCAATCCTAAATACTTTAAATGCCAACAGTCATGTTGAGCAGTTATGCTACAACACATAGAGAAGATTGAAAGCCGTTGTTATTCTAGATGTGAATGAGGTTTTGTTTGTCTTCATTTAGACCCAGAGTTAAAGAATATAGCCAGTCATGGGAAATGGGGGGTGGAGGGGGAGGGCGGGAAATGAGAAATCCTCTTTTAGTTAGGAGCAATGAGTTGATGGCTCGTCCGGATTACTTTCTTGCTTCCATTCTTTTGCTCATTTCACTTTTTTCCTATTCCAGCCCTGGTCCCAAAAATAAAAATTTGAATGGGACCTGAATATACACCCATTCTGATCTATACTTGAATGAGAACCCTGCTTTCCCCCCAAAAATATACCTGAATATTTGTAGTCCGTTCTTGTAGGGACAATTCTGACTGTTAAAAAGCTTGTTATTTCAAACCTAATTTAGTCACTTCTTACAGGCAGCTCCCGATTCTGCCTTTTGAGGTCATTCAAAATATTTCTAATCTCACTTCCTCATAATGGCCTTTTAAATACCAAAAAAAAAAAAAAAAACTATCACTTTTCTTCCAAGTTTTCTCTTCTTTAAGCTACATACTAACAATTCTTTCAGCTTATCCTCATAAGCCATGGACTTGAGATACTTTGCCATCCTTCCTGTCCTCCTTGGAAGGTTCTCCATTGTTTCTCTCATCTCTGCCTTTTGAAATACCATCCATCTGTCAGAGTATGGCTTGTAACACTATCCCATGCAGTTATATTTTCTCATTCTTTACTCTAGGGTTCTATATGTTTGTAGGTAGTACAACAGATAGAGTGACAAACCTGGTGTCACGAAGCCCTGAGTTTAAATCTAGCCTCAGACACTTACTGTCTTTGTGCCCATGCGCAAGGCACTTATATCATTAAGACAAGATTCATTACCTCAAGGATGACCATGAACGTGCCAGAAT
Source organism: Trichosurus vulpecula (assembly GCF_011100635.1). Classification (NCBI taxonomy): domain Eukaryota; kingdom Metazoa; phylum Chordata; class Mammalia; order Diprotodontia; family Phalangeridae; genus Trichosurus; species Trichosurus vulpecula. The sequence continues at coordinate 367,920,897 of NC_050575.1, read as the reverse complement.
GGTTCCGAATCAGAAAGTATGAAAAACTTTCTATGCAGAAGGGAGAGGAAGTATAACATTTATTTAGACTCCAGAGGATCAAATCCAAGAAGTAATATCCCCAATTTGATATAGTAGCAGTTATATTCCAAAACCAGTAAGCCCATCTCAATGTGGTAACAAGGAAATTATAGCACCGTGTTGTAGCAAGGAACCAAGTCATCTTGTAACCGTCCCCCCACTAGAACCTTCCTGTAAACAATCACTCTAGAATCCTAACTCTACTCAGCACTTTCTTCTGCAGCACTGCCAATGCTGGTTCTCTCAATGTCTGTTCTTCAGTACCCTCTTGATGTCTGCTGCCTCAGTGTCTTCCTCTCAGGCCTGCTGCTCTCAGTTCTGTTCCTCTTCAATTTTCTTCTCTTTGATTCTGCTCCTCCTCAGTTCTGCTGTTCTTCAATCCAGGCTCTCCTTTTATACACTCTTAGTCAGCATCTGATTGGCTAGAACTCAGGTCTCTGATGGTCTGAATTCATGATTGACTAGAACTCAGTGCATGCACCATTGGCTCTGATCTTAGTAACTCCCCTTAGGGCCCTGAGGGTTTCATGCCTACATTGGCTTAGCGTCTAGTAAGTAGGGGCTTTAGGCCTACTTAGAAACAAAAATATAATCAAACTTTCCCACCTAGGTCCACCTGAGGCCTATTGAATGGGTGGAGAAGATCTTAGATCACATTAATACCACAGCATTTAACTTCTGTATGCCTCAGTTTCCTCCTCTGTAAAATGAGTATAATAATATACCTACCTCCTAGGGGTGCTGTGAGGATGGAATGAGACAATAATTATTATACATTTTCTAAACCTTCAAGTACTGTATAAATGCCACAATAATAATATTAATATTAAATCACAGAATCATAAAATTAATCCTTTTTTAAATATGACAAATCATCCTCATCATTATCATCCTTCTTTAGCAATGTGGTGAATTCTATGGACTCCTCAGAATGTTTATAAATGCACAAAATAAAATGCATAAGATTACAACAAAAACCAATATTATTGAAATACATTAATCAAAAACCTTTGTAAAACATCATAGACCCAGGTTCAGAATCACTGATATAAACTGTCAAGAATATGTATGGCTTGAAATGGGGACAGGTTGGCCACAGCAAAAGAAATAGCAACTAGGAAGCTTGAATGGCACACTGTTGACCCTGAGACACTGAAGGAACCAAAGGAATAACTCTTGCTTGTTAATGAGACACTCTATTGAAGATTTTTGATGGAACGTAGAAAATAATCACCCAGAATGAGAAAAGAAGGACAGGAGTATATCAGTGGAGGTGATATCTTCACTGAGGAAAACAGATTTGTTCAAGTAATCCAAAGAAAATTCAATTAAATATAAATGTTTTAATTGCTTGGAAATAACCTTAAAAATATATATTAATAGAGTCTCCAATGAACTGGGATTTAATAACATAAAATCTAGGACATTGAGACACGCACTAACATCAACAATATACATTTATTAAGTGGCTACTATGTTCAGGATACTTTGCTAGGATTGAGGATATATAACTAAAACAAACTCAGTGAAATAATAGGACAGTACTGTTCTATGGGAGTTTTTTTTCTTTCTCCAACATCTCTTCAAGACACTAGTTATTACTAAAGATATAAGTCATCACAGTTGAAGACCTGACATCATAAAGGGGGAGGCAATAAGGTCTTATAGGAGAATACTAAACTGGACATCTGGACTTTCTTTTGGCCTAGATACTTATTCCTATATCCATGACCCACTATCTGTGATTCTTAGCAGTCTAAGTTTTCTGGGAATTGATTTCTTAAGCTATATAAAGAAAAAGTGGGCAATCTGATATCTAAGGATGTTTCTATTTATAAAATTTTGAGGTTCTAGATTATGGTGAGAAAATACAATTTAACATTACAAGCAATGCAAAAATTTTCCACATGACAGCATATTTGTTGTCTTATTGTCATCAAATTGTTTAGTCTCCCCCATCCCTCTAGAAAAGATTCTGGACACATATCAACTAGGTGAAATAGTGGAGTTCTGATACCAAAAAAGTAAGTTTTCTTTCTGTTGTTTTGTCTCTCTTCAGGAGTTATAGCTTGAGGAAATATCCAAAATAAAGAGTAGCTCCTGTCTGGGTTCCCCACTCCTACACAGATACTCCATGCACTGAACAATATGGTTATTGAGTATAGGACAGCCTTTGCTTCACTTGCCACATGAAATGCATAAGGCTCAAAGGAAAAACAGCCATCTACAAACAAATACAGAAAAATGAAACAGTCAAAGTATCCTACTCACTGGCCAGGGAAGGTAAAACTACTTTAATGGAAATGTTGAACAAATATTCCCCATGCACTTCAAAATTACACTATTCAAACACCTAATTAAAGTAGCAGCCTGGACAAGCTTAACATCTCTAAGCATGAGTTTTTAGCATCCATGGCATGACTTTAGGTTAGCAGCTGCAAAACAGTTATTGAATTAAGGATCCTCTTTATTCTCAAAGGAGCAGGTGCAGAAGAAATCTCACTTTAGGAAACTGGGGCTTTTCTCTCAGACTGAGGAACTCCAGATTTATAAATATAATAAATGCTTGTTTATTTGATTTCCTTGTGTCCTCTTTTAACAATGAGCAAAAGTGAGTCTCTCTCTACCTTCAAAGTTCCAAATCCTATAATTCCAGCCAGTTAATTGAAGATTTATCTACTTGAACATGGACTTTGCTGATAAACCCCAAGTTAAAATGATGACTGAGGACATCATGCAATATTTTATTAGGCATCCAGATGGCTAGGTGTATAGAACAATTGAGTGGAATCTGAAAGATCAGAGGTCAAATCCAGCCTCAGTCTCTTAGTCTTAGTAACTAGACAATTCATTTAACCTTTGTTTGCTCCAGTTTCTTTGAATGACAAATAGGGTAAATAATTGTAATACTTATTCCAGGGTAGTTGTGGAGATAAAATGAGATCATATTTATGAAGCATTTTTCACTATTTAAATGTTTTATTATTATTTTTCCCTATGCATTATATGAGGATACACATTAGAAGCTGGCCCTTGAATTCATTCCTTGACAATTTTTTAAATTGTTTGTTTCTGTTATTTTTCCTTTATAACTATACATTTCCACAGAATCTTGTCATAAATTTAAAATCATATAGTTCAGTGTGTGTGTGTGTGTGTGTGTTTTCTCTTCCACTCTAAAGTACCAGAATATTTAGAACTAAATGCTTACACAAATACAGTAACATGCTCAATTCAGATGCCAAAAAATATCAACTCCTTTGACTTCCCTCAGAAGGTATCTGTTCTGGTTTATTCTTAAGCACCACTTCTAAGTGGCAGCCACTATGTGCTCTGGTGGATAGTGTGTTGAACTTAAGAGTGAGACCTAAATTTAAATTCTGCCTAACCATTTGACCCTGGGCAAGTCACTTAATCTCTTTCCAGCTCAGTTTCCTCATCTGTTAAATGGAGAATAATAGCACCTAATTCACAGAAATTCTATGAGGATTGATCAAATTACATATACATATGTATATATATACATATGTATATATATATATATTCATGTGTGTGCATTCAAGTATAATATGTATTTTAAGCCTTATTTTATACACACACACACACACAGAAACACAAAAATATATATGTCAACCTTAAAGTTCTAAATAAATGTAAGCTATCATTATTACTAATTTTTTTGAAATTTTAACATCTACTGGCATTAGAGAAAATGCTTTATTTTCCCACACCTGAGGGAAAGGGGCAGGTGACAGAAAGCAAAGTGTAATGCGACTTAGAGATGGAATTAGTACAGTATAAGCTTATAATATTAGGTGTCATTTGGATTTTAAAGGTATTTGGGTTTTTTTCCCATCAATTTTAGGTCAAGACAATTTTTAGCACTCATTTTTACAAGATTTAGAGTTCCAAATTTTTTTTCTTTCTCCCTTTCTCCCCTCCCCTCTTCCTAAAATGGTAGGCAATTTGATATAGATTATACATGTGCTATCATGTAAAACATTATTTCCATATTAGTCACAGTTGTGAAAGGAGAAACAGATCAAAAGAAAAAAACATGAAGAAGAATAAATTAAGTGAAAAATATACTTCAATCTGCATTCAGACTCCGTCAGTTCTTTATCTGGATATGGATAGCATTTTCCTTTGTGAGTCCTTTATACTTGTCTTGTGTCATTGTGTTGCTGAGAAGAGCTGAATCATTCATAGGTCATCACACAATGTTGCTGTTACTGTGTACAATGTTCTCCTGGTTCTGCTCCTTTCACTTAGCATAAGTTCACTTAAGTCTTTCCAAGCATTTTTCTAAAATCTTCCTGCTCATCTTTTCTTATTGCAAAATAGAATTCTGTTACAGTCATGTACCACAGTTTGTTCAGCCACTCCCTAACTGATGGGCATCCCCTCAATTTCAAATATTTTGCCACCACAAAAAGGCTGGTAAAAATAGCTTTGTACATGTAGATGCTTTTTCCCTTTTTTATGATCTCTTTGGGATACAAACCTAGTAGTTGTATTGCTGGGTCAAATGGTAGGCGCAGTTTGGTTGCCATTTGGCCATAGTTCCAAATTGCTCTCCAGAATGATTGGATCAATTCACAATTCCACTAACAAAGCAGTAGTGTTGAATTTTCCCACATCCTCTCCAACATTTCTCATTTTCTTTTTTTGTCAAATTAGCAATCTAATAAGTATGTTTGTTTTAATTTTCATTTCTCTAATCAAAAGTGATTTAGAGGACTTCTTCCTATGCCTGTAGATAGCTTTGATTTATTCATCTGAAAACTGCCTGATCATATTTATTAACCATTTATCAATTGGGGAATGGCTCATATTCTTTTAAATTTGACTCAGTTCTCTATGTATTTGAAAAACAAGGCCTTTGTCAGAGATACTTTCTGTAAAGATTGTTTCCGAGCTTTCTGTTTTCCTTCTAAATTTGGTCACATTGGTTTTGTTTGTATGGAAGAGTTTCAATTTAATATGATCAAAATTATCTATTTTACATTTCATAATGCTCTCTGGCTCTTATCTGGTTATAAATTCTTCACTTCCCCATAGATTGGACAGGTAGACTATTCCTTGCTCTTCTAATTTGCTTATGGTGAACTCATTTAACTTATCCTTTAAGAATTTGGATTCTTTACTACTTGGTGCATATCTGTTTAGTATTCATATTCCTTCATTGTCTATGGTACCTTTCAGCAAGATGTAGTTTCCTCTGTTATCATTTTAAATTAGATCTATTTTTTGCTTTTACTTTGTCTGAGATCAGGATTGCTTCCTTCCTTCCTTTGTTCCTTTTTTCCTTTGTTCCTTCATTCCTTCGTTCCCTTCTTCCTTCCTTCCTCCCTCCATCCCTCATTTCCTCTCTCTCTCTCTCTTTCTTTCTTTCTTTCTTTCTTTTTTTCTTCCTTCCTTCTCTCTTTTCTTTCTTTCTTTCTTTCTTTCTTTCTTTCTTTCTTTCTTTCTTTCTTTCTTTCTTTCTTTTTTTTTTCTTTCTTTCTTTCTTTCCTTGAAGCATAATAGATTCTGCTCCAGCCCCTTACCTTTACTCTGTGTGTGTCTCTGTGCTTCCAGTATGTTTCTTGTAAACCACATATTGCATGATTCTGGTGTTTTTTTCTTTTTAATCTGCTGTTCACTTCCATTTTATGAGAGAATTCATCCCATTCACGTTCACGGTTATGATTACTAACTCTGTATTTTCCTCCATCCTATTCTTCCTTCTGTTTTTCCTCTCTCTCCTTTCACTCTTCCCCTCCTCATTAGTGTTTTGCTTCTGTCTGCCACCTTCTCTACTGTGCCTTCCCTTCTGTCAGTGCCCCTCTCCCTTTACTTAATCTCCTCTTGCCCTATTTCTCAGGGAGTAAGATAGATTTCTATATGCAATCAACTGTGTGTAGTAATCCCTTTTTGAGCTAATATTGATGAAGTAAGTTTCAAGCAATACCCTTCGCCTGCCCTCCCATCTTTCCCTCCCCTATAAGAGGTTGTTTACACCTCTTCATGTGAAATAATTTAACCCATTCTACCTCTCCCTTCCTTCTGCCCCCAGTGTATTCCTCTTTATCATCCCTTATTTTTTATGTTATTCCCTCAAATTCACCTTATACCCATACTCTCTGTCTATGTATATTCTTTTTAGCAATAGTCTTGGTGATATAATTTTGAAGAATTACAAGTATCATCTTCCCATGTAGGGATGTGTGTGAGTAATTAAGGTGGGACTTCTTGCTGTTCCTCTCTTAAGTGCTTTTTAATGATTCTGACCTTTGTTTGAATGGGGCAGATAAAGTAGGATCTTGTCTTGGAATGTTTCTCAGCACTAAGACAATCAGGAGTCATTGAGTTGTATATGATGGTACTAGGGATTAACTTGCCTACACCCTAAATGGGATTTTTCACTGTTCTTTGTTTGAGTGCTTTTCAGCACTGAGGTAATCAAGTGCCCCAGGGCCCTGAGACAGGTACATAAGATCCAAGGTTGGTGTTTGACTTTTGGGGCTCTCACTCGCTGGAAGAGTGGCATGTAACTTGAAAAGACTCTGGGCAGCCATTGTTAAGACCCACCCCCCCAGCTTGTAAAACCAGATGTTGATGTTTTCCTGGTAACTATGAATTGTGATTTGAATCACACAAGGTCTGTCTATTGATGTTTGCAGTTTCTATTTGTATTTGTTCTGAAGTTCAGGGTACTGGCTTTTCCTCCTGAACTAAGTGAGTTATATTTGTATGTGTGATTAAAGTAAGATTGTTAACCCCATAAAGTTACTTTCCTTAGTAAAGCAGATCAAAAAACCTGTATTAGCAGCCCTTCTGTATGCTGGTGTTATTGGTCTTATACAGCCACAGTAGCTGCTAGTACATTGTTGTTACAGGATGTAAACAGTTTAGCTCTATTGAATCCTTTATATTTTCTTTTCCCCTTTTACCTGATTATGCTTCTCTTGGGTCTTGATATTATAGATCAAATTGTTGATTTAATTCTGGTCCTCTCCTTATGAAAACTTGAGAGTCTTCTATTTCATTGAATGACCATTGTTTTTTTACTTTTATGTGTTGTGATCAATTTCTCTAGGTAAGTGATTCTTGATTGTAGTACTGGTTCCTTTGCCTTCCAGAATATCATGTTCCATGATCACCAGTCTTTTAATGTTGCGGGTGCTAAGTTCTATGTAATCCTGATTGTGGCTCACTAATATCTGACGTGTTTCTTTCTGGCCACTTGCAGGCTCCTTGACCCGATAGTTCTGCAATTTGGCTATAATGTTTCTTGGAGTTTTTATTTTGGGATTTCTTTCCTGAGGTGGTGGATGGATTCTTTCAATTCCTGCTTTGCCCTCTGGTTCTTGGATATTAGGGAAGTTTTCTTTGATGATTGAAAGATGTTGTCTAGGTCCTCCTTTTGATTATAGCTTTCATGTAGTCCAATGATTCTGACATTGTCTCTCTGGGATCTATTTTCTAGGTGTGTTGTTTTTCCCATGAGGTATTTTACATTTTCTTCCATTTTTTCATTCTTTTGAATTTATTAGATTGATTCTTGATGTTTCATAGAGTCATTAGTTTCCACTTGCCCAATTATAACTTTTAAGGAGAGTTGTTTTCCTCAATTAGCTTTTGTCCTTCCTTTTCTATTTTTTAAGGAGTTGCCCCACTCCATCCCTCCCCCCAGGGGATTTTTCAGTATCTCTTTCCCCATTTGGCCAATTCTACTTTTTTAGGTAGTTTTCTTTTTCCAACCTGTTGACTCTTGTTTTTTTTTTGTTTTTTTTTTCATGTTTCTCTTGCATCCCTCTCATTTCTTTTCCCATTTTTTTCCTATGTCTGTCATATGATTTCTAAGCTCCTTTTTGTGTGTTTCTGTGAGTTCTTTCTTGGCTTGAGACAACTTCTTCCTTTTCTTTGGGTTTTTTTTCTCATAGGTGTTTTGACATTTTTGTCCTCTTAGGGTGTTTCTTTATCTTCCCTGTCATCTTAATAACTTCCTATGGTCAGATTCTTTTGTTTTTTTTGTTGTTGTTTGCTCATCTTTTTTGGCCTTTTTTTCCTTTCTTTTAAATTTGAGCTCTGCTTCTGGAGTGGAAGGGGCCCTGTCTCAGGCTTCTTGTGCAGAGTCTGAGGGCCTGGTTATTTACCCTGTGCTGTACTTACGCTGTACTGAGGCCCACAGGGGACCCACATAGTTGGTGCTATGCTGAGGGGTTGGGGTGGCTGTAGCTTACTCTGCTGGAAGCAGCTTTTGTGATGCTGAGCCAGGGTCCTAGTGCTGGTGTTTGGAGTGTGCTGAGGCTGGTGGAGTATTTTTGCATTTCCATGGGGTCACACTGAAGCATGTGGAGGTGTGGCTTCTGGAGGCTTCCTGTTTGCCCAGGGCTATGCTGAAGCAAGTGGTGGTTTTCAGAGTTCTAGCCTGCCCATTCCTCTGTCTATGCTGAGCACATGGGGGTTTCTGGTATTGGTGTTTGCTACTCAGCCACACTGGGGCTCAGCATCTACTTTTGCTTTGCTGAGGTGGGGCTTGCTGCTGGCTTTCTGGGAGACTTCCTGTCCCGCACTGTGCTCCCCTTTTACTGGAGAGACAGACCTTTCCTACCAATTTTCTAAGTTTCTTGGGCCCTAAGAGTTTTTTTTTCCTTGTTCTGCTTTTCCAGAATTTGCTGGTTCTGCTGTTCCAGAATTTATTTTGGGGGTGCTATTTTATGGTTGCTTGGAGGTGAATATAGGAGAGTTACAGTGATTTACTGCTTACTCCACTGTTTAGCCTCTCCCATTATTACTAAGCTGCCAATTTCACAGGATTGTTCTAGTTTCCACCAGTGAAATAAGGGCTATAAAAATATATAGTGACCTTCAAGTATCATATAAATATATTGTTTATGTTGATAATTACTAGTGATTTTTAAAAAGTTTTTTTACTTCATTTTTTGAAAATTTTACATTACTTTTATTATTATATTCACACATGATTTCACTCCTTTCATGACCAGACACTTTTCTAATGAGTAGGCTAGAATTTAATGTCATTCTAGATTTGTAACAATATTTATATTTAGCCTAGTTTGTTAAGGAAAGAATTTTAAATGTAATTGAATAATATCAACTGAGAAATAATCTAATCTAACCCGTGAATGTACAAAGATATTCTCTACGATATAATAATGATGATGATAATAATACATTATACAGTCAAAGTAGTAATCCAGTAGTGTTTCTGGCTGAAAGGATCGCTCACTCCTATTGGGGCTATGTATAAAATACTAGTCACTACATAACAGTTCATTGCAGAGGTATCTGAACAGCTGTGGAAGATTTCATTTCTGCAGGATAGGATTCCATTTTGATTCAAGCCAATGGGAAGGAAGAAATCTTGGCAGGTGGGATTGAATTTCTCCTTCTCCTTCCTCCCTCCTTAAACCTTCCTTCCACTGCCTTATCAGAGAGAAAGGGCCAGTAGAGGATAATGTGTTCAAGATGGGGCAGAGACGTATTGAGGATGAAGACGCAAACAGCTGCAGAAAGATAGCCCCCTGAGAAGGGAGAGAAATTTCAAGACCTTTAATTCCTGCAACCAAAAGATAATGCCAGCTAGGGATTCAAATAAAAAGGACTTTTAGTAACCAGAAGTCGTGATTTTGTACTTTGACCATAGGTACTCTTTTCAATGTATTTCACTGCTGTTGTATTCAATGTTTAAGCCCACTCTCCTCTTGGACTCCAGGTGTTACCTCTGAAAGAATAGTCTCCAAATTTCTTTTTCTTTTGAGGGGAGGAAGAGTTTTGTACCAAGTATCTTCTATAGCACCATAATATAAACTCTTTTCTAAAATCTAATCAATTCTGGCTGATATTTAATAGAGATCACATTAGTGGGGATTTCACAAGCATTTGTCCTCTCTGGGAACCCAATGTGCTAATCCAGTGAGAGTTGAAAGAACAAGTCCCTGAGGATTGCTGCACTGCACCAGCTTTTTTGCAACTTCTACTTATTGTTTCTACTTCAACCCACAAGTGCTAAACATAAGAAGTCTAATGTCTCTTTCACATGACTACTTGAACATAACTATCATGATATCACTAAATATTGTATTCCCCCTCTCCAACTGGACCTGGGGCTTCTTGGGCACAGTGAACACTCATTGAAGAAGAGAATTCCTTCTACCAGTGTGGATAAAATTTTTTAGTAAAAAAAAAATCTTAGAGAGTTTTCTCAGTGACAGGGAGGTCTAGAGACTTATCTAATGTTATTTATCACAAATGTGTATTTGTACATATATACACATTATATCGTGTATGGTATACACATTATACATACATACATGCACACATGTTTACATATGAATGCATAGTACGCACACACACACACACACACATGAGATGGAACTTTAATTCAGCTCTTCCTCATTCTGAGAACAGCTTTCTATTGCTTATACAATGTTTCTTGTTTCTTTTCTTCTCTTATCCAGGTTAAACATCCCAGGTGCCACCAATATAGTTCATATAGTTTAAAATTGCCTAAATCCCTTTTTGTATTTCATACCATCTGTTTATCCTCTTGCTAAAATGTGTTGCCTAGAGTTAATATTTCATATGTGGTCTACATAGGACAAAGTTCAACTATATTGTCACTTTCTGCATTCACATGAATATTATACTTCTAATATGCCAATACTCGAAGGATATGTTATTCCAACAGTGTGGGGAATTCCAAACACCTATGGAAAGATGCAATCCACATAAGATTTAGAACAGAGGTCAGCAAACTACTTCCTGAGGGACAAATCTGGCCTGCACATCTTTTTGTACTGGTCAGGACCAAAGAATTTTTTTTTTTACATTTTAAAAATCAGCTTTGTATTTAAAATGTGTTTATACACACACATACAAATATAGATACATACATGCATATATACACACATATACACATACATATGTGTGTATATGTATATGTATGTGTGTGTGCATGTATTCTTAGTTCCAAGTATATAAAAGAATGACTTTGGCTGATTTGGACCTCTGGCATAGTATGCAGACACTGGACTTATGAAATAATCGCTAGGGAGTTGCCTGAAGCACTGAGGTGATAAGTGATTATCTTAGGGTCATAAAAGTAGTAAATGTCAGTGATTGAACTTGAACTCTTCCTAAATACAGATAAAGAACTCAATTAACTATTCCTCACAATGTCTGTCTGTGATTCTATTATGGAATAGTATCAACACATAATAGTATCATGGAAAAGTATTAGCACTTTTGACTTCCATGCAATGTTACTGACTTATTTGGGGCTTACAGGCTGTTTAATATCTCAAGTATTTTCCATAGCTATATTTGGTCCCTCCTATATAGTTGTGCTGATTTTTTGAACCCAAATGCAATACTTTACATTTTCTCCAGTTAAATTTATAAGCATTCAATACTTGGAAGTGAAAATAATTCCCAGAGTGGTGGTTTGGGACAGTATTTTGTTAAGTAGAATATGATCTTTTATTGCTATAGCACATCTCTGGCTTTTTTCCTCTCCGCATAAAATTATCATTAACTTCAGAATTTAAATCAAAATATCTATAGAAATTTCTGAACAGCTTGCCCAGTCTCTACCAGATGTATTATTTACAAAAAGCGCAATGGCTCCCTTGGAGTTGTTACAATCAATTAGATCAATGATATGAATTTTAAACAATCTCTTAATATGTATTTATATATGACTCCCAAGCCACTGTGATACTTTAGTGTCTATCAGATCAATAATCTTCTCTTCTACAAGTCTGACATTTTAAAGCAATCTATATGGTGGAATATCCAATGATGTCTTTTTTTGCATTATCCATCATACCATTAAAGCTGCTGTTCTGTCAACTTTTAAGCATTTTATGTTTTCTTTCTTAAAAAAAAAATCCATTATCAACTGATTCTGAGAATAAACGATGTTGAAAAGCAATGTTTGAGTAAAGTGAAACCTAAACAGGAGCCTCATTAGCTCGAGTGGCTCAGTTTTATTCCAGAAAGATTTTCATTATATTTGCTATGGCATACTAGGTAAGGTTGCCAAGCATTTATACAACAGCAGCTTTGTTACAGAGGGCTTTTATATGCAATGTGGACTGGTTAAACGTTAATATGATTCAATTATGGAGGACTTTTTGGAGAGACCATTGGAAACGAAATCTTTAGTTTTCCTGGCCCCAAATGCTATTGGATCATTATTGAAAATTAATTTAAATTAAATTAAAAAGTAAGCCATCTCAGTACTGTTGCCAAAAACTCAAATCAAGGGACATCTTATAGAAGAGAGGCTCCTTCCTAAACCATAATTCTGTTCACTCGAACACTGGTCATAACAGCTGCAGTCTTGTTTGGAGACCACTTTATGATCAGGCAATTCATTTTTTTGACTGGCACTCAGTTCAAAGGCTTAATTGAAAAAAGTTGGATTCTAAGACTAGCTTGAGATTCAAATGTTAGTTAGATTCTAAGATCAGACACAAATGAAGATGGAAGGAGTTTCTCCTTCGTATTCTCTCAGATCCCAGTGAATCAAATCAAAAAATGGATTTGTCTTAAAAGAAAAAAATGTTAACAAAAAGATCCCTTAAATATTGTCTGGTGTTGAGGTGTTCTATATAAATTCCTGCCTGCTGACCTGTTTGTTCAATTGCCTTTTAATCCATTATTGTCATGATCATTATCATTATTACTTTCTTTGATTTCAATGGTACTTAAAAATTTGGTAAAGAAATATCCTCTAATAATGCAGAACAAGAACTCTCTACAGTCTACAATAGTCTTAAAGATGTTCCAGGTACCATTAGATAGGTATTTGAGTTGCCCAGGATCACAGAGACCATATGTGTTAAAGATGGAAATTGAATAAAATTTTATTGATTCCCTGTCAATTATTTATTTAGCAGCTGTTGGGCTATCTTTCCCTAAGCAATTTGAAAGTTTATCTATGTATCTATCTATCTTACATATATACATATATCTATCTATAACGATGGAGATATGGATTTCTGTTTCATCCTTATGGCTAATAAGTGATTCCATTTCATTCCGATTGCATTTTCAAATGCTTTGATCCCTATTTGCCTACCTTATTTTCTTCAACATGTTGAAGAAACCACTCTGCTTTTTTGGGACTTATAAAAAAAGAAAATGAATTACATAAATAATATTGTCAGATTAGGAAGAATAAGGCATAAAATAAATCTTTCCAGACTCGTTGAGTATCTCCAATGATAACTGAATCTGCTCAATTATCTAGTTTCTTCTAAACCCAACTGTATTGTGGTCTCCATTTTTGACGAGGAGTGATTAAAATGTTATCACTTCCCTCCTTTCCTCCCGCCCCCCAGCACATCTTTTTCTTTGGATTTTTTGTGACCATTTTTGGCTGCATGCCACTTTGAGCTTCCTGAATCAAGATTATTAGAAATTTTGGAATCTGTGAGAAGATTTTGAACCATTAAAACTCACTACAAGCCTGGGTTTCCTGAGGATAGGAGTCACTAACTTCTACTTTCTGGTAAAGATGGGAAAACAAGAAATTGAAAAATTAATGTTACTTATTTCCTTCCTTGGGAATAGAGCAATTCAAGATCCATTCTCCCAACCCTAAAGTAACAGAAACATTGCATGATTATTGCAGATGTTAAGGTAGATATTTAAGTGAAATTCACTTCTGTCATAGATCAATTAGGAAAAGATTGGTAAAGGTAGGTCATTGCCAGTTCTGTTCAGAGCCCTCTGTCTACCATCCTCATGCAGTAGTGTGTATTACCTGTAGTGGTCAATATCAGGATGAGGAAAGGGATAAGAAGGCCTTCAAGATAACTTTTTTTTAATTACCAGGCTATTCAAGATCATCAGAGCATTGGCTATTGAACTAGGCCATCTCTAGAGAGACACCTCAGTGGGGACTCAGAGCTTCAGTATGTTAATTGTGTTTTATCAAAGGCAGCTAATAGGGCAATTGTCATCATAGTTGTTGAATACATATCTTCCTTATTTAGCTAATGAAGATATAGTTACAAATTCTGCATGGTAATAGACCATAGGGAGCTGGTGTTCCATTATATCAGAGAAACCATTGCCTTAACGTCCTTCCCTGCTTTTATTATATTATGTTGGTGATACTTCAAGTTATTCCTCTTGCTATTCAGAGCTTGGTCATTGGTGTGGAATGATCCCACAACAGACTTGATTGCTTTTATTATTTTGACTTCTACAAGCCTAATTCATTCATTTCAGTGCTATAGTTCAATCAAAGTGCTATCAGGCCAATAGAGGTACTCTTTATAACTATACATTAAAACTTTGATATTTAGGATTCTACCAGTGAGGATTGTATGTACAATTGAAAGAACATAAGATTTGATGTCAGTCACTCAGTCATTCAAAAAATATTTTTTTAAAGTTCCAGGTATTTACTTAAACCCTGAAGATAAAAAAGGGAAAATAACAATAGTCCCTGATTTCAAAGAGTTCAAACCCTAATGAGGGAGACAAGAGGATACATCGGTAATAAGCAAAGGAAGGAGAATTAAAAAATAAATTCAAGAAGGTGGGATTTTTATCTGGGACTAGTTAGAAAACAGAGAATCCAGGAAGAGGAGATAAAAAGAAGAGAATTCTAGGCATGGGAGACAGTTATTAAAAATAAGTGGAGTAGGGAAAGGGGGTATCTTGAGTAAAGAACAGTAAGAAAACCATGAACCATTGTAACTGCATAATAAAGTTAATAGGTGAGAATCTGGGTAAAGAAGGTAGAAGTAGGGTATGCTATGGAGTGTTCTGAATGACAGAGAATTTTTAAATTTGATGCTGGTGCTGATAGGAAGCCACTGAAGCTTACTGAATAGTTACAAAGTGGGGGCATATTTGGTCAGATAGGTGCTTTAGCAATGCCAATAAGACAAATAAACTGAACAGGTAACGGAGTAGAAAGATTTAAGACAGGAATACAATCCAGCAGGCTATTATAATAGTCTAGGTGTAAGGTAAGGAAAGCCTCTACTAAGGTGGTGGTGGTGTCAGTGTCAGAGGAGATAAGAGGGCTTATGTGGGAGATGTTATAAACGTAGAACTGATTAATCTTGAGAACAGATTGGATATGGGGGAGGGGGATGAGAGAATGTGAAGAGTCAAGGATGATATCTAAGTAATGAGCCTGGATAACTGGGAGGATCGGCCCTTGGCAATGGTAGGAAAATTGGGAAAAGGTAAAGCTTAAAGGGAAAGATAATGAGCTCCCTTTTAGTCATATTGCATTTAAAATGTCTACAGAACATCCATTTTTAGATGTCTATGGGTTGTTGGATATACAAGATTTGCAGTGGAGAGAGACATTAGGATTGGATATATACACATGTGAATCACCAACAGAGATGGTGATTAACAATGGAAACTTTTGAGATAACCAAGGGAAATTGTACAGAGTGAATAAAACAAAATAGAATAGAGCCTTGAGGGACAACCACAGTTAGCAAAATTGACCTAGATAATTATCTAACAAAAGAGACTGAAAAGGAGTGGTCAGACAGGTAGGAGAAGAACCAAAAGAGAATAGTGTCAGGAAAAACCTAGAAATTATAGATAATTAAGGTGAGGAGAGTCATCAAAGAGGTCAAGGAAGAGAATTGAGTGAAAGGCATGAGATATGGCAATTAAGAGATATAGGTAATTTTGAAGAAAGAAGTTTCAGTTGAATGATGGGGTTGGAATCCAGATGGCAGAGAGGTAAAAAGTCAAAGAAATGAGAGAGAATGGAGGCAGCAATTGTAGACAAGCTTCTGAAGGAATTTAGCCAAAAAGGGAGGACATACTCCAGTTCAAATTAATTTTTTGTTTTAGAGGATGGAGGGAAGATCTAGGTGTGTTTGTAGATAATATTGGAATCTACCTGTAGACAGATAGGAATTGGAAATTAGTGAGAGAGCAGGGATAATAGAGGGGTCAATTTGCACTGCCACTTACTCCCTTTGTGCGTTTGGACAAGTCATTTACATTCTCTAGACCTTGGTTTCTTCATCTGTAAAAGAAGAGGTTTGAATAAATGAAATTTAAGGTTCCATTCATATCTAAACCAGTGCTTCACAGATATCACAGAAGCACTCACTCCAATGACATTTAAATGTAGCCTCTTAGCACCTTGAGGAGACAGTTTCTGAAAATTTCTGTCACCGGAAAGCATTAACCTTGTATCCTGCCTGGTCATGAGCCTCATTGAATTAGCTACGTGAATCTCTAAATACAAATATGTAACATATACATCAGTAGGTTCATATTTGAAGACAAAAAATGATGGAGTAGAAATAATACTGTATTTTGAATCAAGGGACATGGGATCAAATCCCGAGAATGTTGTTAACAACTCATTTGCCATTGCTCATGTCATATAACTATTCTGTGTTTCAGTTGTTTCCTCATCTATAAAGTAAGATACTTGGAAGAGGTGCCCTCAAATATCCCTTCCAGTTCTGAATTTGTGATCCTAAGTCTTTTGATATTTAACAGTCACCAGGTTCCCAGTGAGAGATACCTGTAGTCAGGGTTTGCAAGTATTTAAACTTTGGTAGGGTAACTGTTGGGAACCAACCATTACAAAGCAAATCACAAACAAAAACAACAACAACAACAACAACAACAACAAAAAAAACATCATGAGGCATTGGAAGAGGACTTGTGTTGAGAAGTAGCAATATAATATCCTGAAAAACAAAACACTAAGGAACACATTCACCATATTTTGTTATAGTACTTCAAAAAATCAGGGCCAGGTAATATACTACTTTTCTTGTACAAAACATAAGATGAAAGGAAATAAACATTCATTAAGTGCCTACCATGTGCTATAAGCTTTACAAGTTAAATATTATGTCATTTGATCTTCACAACAATGCTGGGAGGTAAGTGCCAATATTATCTCCATTTTATAATTAATAAAATTGAGAAAGACAGAGGTTGAGTGATTTCCCCAGGGTCGCCCAATTAGTAAGTGCCTGAAGCTAGATTTGGCCTCAAGTTTGTTTGATTTCAGACCCTGTACACTGTCCAATTCACCACCTAGCTGCCTGAATAAAAAGCTCAACTCAAATAAACCAAAACTAAATTTAGGAAATAAGCATAGCTTATCTTTGGTGCCTTCACTTGGTCAGGGCATCTTTCCTATTTTCTGGATCTAAGTTCCCATTCATCATTTTATGAAATAGAGTTGACTATCACATCTCACTTCCCTAGATTAGAGCACACTATCTTGAAGTAGTATCGTCTATGGATTCCAATTTCACAAGGGAAAAAACCATCTTATACATATATATATATATATATATATATATATATATATGTATATATATATATATATATTATGTGTGTATAATATATATGCATATAATATACATATATCCCTTAGTGTTTAATACAAGACACTGCTACTCAAAAATATTTAAAGCCTATTTATTCAATAGATGAAAAAATTAATGAGTAAATGAATGAATGAACTTCAATTAAATGTTTTGTTGAGTGGGTCTAGTTTGGGGGTGAAGAAACTATAGCTTAGTCCATCATTTTCCAATATAGGATGATTCACACTCCCAAATGTGGCCCCAATTTAGAAATATTTAACAAAATAAATAAATAAAAATATACTAGAACAGTGATAATGGTAATATGTGATTTTTAAGTGAATATGTGGCCAACAGGGATCCTTATTATAGTCTAGTGGCTTCTATTTCCATTTGACACCATTGGCCTACTCCATGTTCACTGATTTACTCTTTGTGGACACCTGTTTGGTAAGTTAACTCAATTCTTTAACTCAATGCAGGATTCTCTTTAAAGTATTCAAAAAATCCTTTCTATCTGCCCATTTTAGAAAACTCCCAGAGGAAAAAAATACTACTATGATTTTAAGTAGAAGGCAGGTATTTCTCATAATCAAACAATAAATTCTTTATATAACAAAAATGTCAAAATTGCAAGTGAGCTCATGTGTCATCCAGACCAAGTGACTTATTTTTCAGATAACGAAACTGAATTTCAGAGAAGGGAAGGGAGTTATCTAAGATCATACAAAAAGTTTGTGACAGAGCTTAAGACCCATGACTTCCTACTTGCAGTCCATGGTTCTTGCCGTTATACTGTATTATATTTTACCTGCCATAAATTCCTACTTGAACAATTTAAAGCTATTCCCTCTTTCCTGGATAGAAGAGAACCATCTCAAAATGAAATGTAATGTTAATGCCTTTCACCAGCCTCCTCTTCTTTGGGATAAATGAAAAGTTGTTTTTTATATGTTGACATAATATAAATATGATGTTCTTAGATGAAAATAAAATAATAATAATGCATACAGTTTGCTAGATCTTCTCCTTACAAGGAAATCATCTCAACTGACTTAAATTATCACCAAAATAGCCATCTACGAAGTCAAAAATTTAATCAGCCGTGTGTTTTGTCTGCTCCAGGGGTCAAAATCTTATGGTGATCAGGCCCTCTCTATTATTTTAGCCAATCTGATAGGTGTGAGATGATATTTCAAAGTTGGTTTAAAATAAAGAAGAATAAAGAAGAACTGGAATAAAAGATATTATCAAAAATTAGTGACTAAAAAAGAAGATGACCTGGACATATATTGAAGAGGGATAGCTGTTGGAAAGCTCGTGTGTACCATTGGTTATCTAGGTTTCAAGAGAAAGTGAGGAAGGCTCTCAGCATTGATTGAATCCCCTTCACTAAACTCATGAAAACATGGATCAGAGTCACATAGGATGGACATTCACAGATGGGTTGTGATGAGAATTGGAGGAGGGAGTCCAGGATTGATGAAATCATAGAACATTTTGGAATAATTGATTATAATAACTAATATATGTCTCTGCAAGGACATATAAAGATAAGGAGTTGATGGCCTAATGTAGAAGCCGCTGAGATAGGTAATAATTAGAACATGTTCTGCAGGTTCTATGAGTATCACTCTTCACTGCTATAGAGGAGAATAAAGTACCAAAAGAAAATGAAAAATAGCTTTATATGAGGGCATATTTGAAAGAAGAGTCTTTCCCAGAAGAATGGAAGCCAACATATTGATTAGGGAAAAAATCAAGCTTGAAGTAATGCTCTAGAGAGCACTAGAGATACACACATGATGGAAGGGATAGCTAAGCTTATATTTAACTTCTATAAATACATCCATGATATTTTGGAAATTAGATTCTAGTTGTTCCTAAGATAAAGAAAGATTTCATGGAGAATATGGTACTTGAGGTGCTTTGTAATGATGAGAGGGACCATGAAGCTCAGGGAATGCATTCCAGGTACATTGGACAAACTGAGAAAAGATATAGACCTTCAAGTCAGCAGACCAGAATTCTACTCCAACTTCTGCCATTTACTACCTATGGCATCTGGGGCATTTAACTTCATTTTCCTGAGCATTTTTTTTCTGATCTATTGCAGAACATAGGATTAATAGTATTGACATTGCTACCAAAATTACAGACCTGAAGTGAGGATCAAATGAGGGATTTGACTTGAAGAACTAGCAACCTTACAGACCTAGATACATGTCAGTTGAAATTATTGTATTACCCTCTTTATTGTTTTCCCTACCAGGAAAGTAATAGATAGTGAAAACCCCATTGTGTTGCTAAATCTGGCTCCAATATACCTTTCCCATGCTTATTTGAGTGTAATCTCTTTCATATGGTCTATAATCAAGAGAGAACTTGAGTACTTACCATTCTCCATCATATTTTGCCCAGTGAGGATGGTAAGTAGCATACTAGAGAGAGTGCTGGGCACTGGAGTAAAGAAGATCCAAGTTCAAATCCAGCCTTAGGCATTTACTAGCTGTGTGCACCAAGGCAAGTTGCTTTACCTCAGTTCCTTGAATGGTAAAATGAGGATAAGAGCACCTACCCTGTAGGGTTGTTGTCAGGAACAAATGAGATAATATTGGTAAAGTAATGCATGGTACCTGGGGCAGAGTAGGAACTATGTAAATTTAATTCCTCCCCTCTTTTCCCCTCCTCCAGTTTCTTAGATCAGTTAGGAACATTTGTCCAGGCAACACCTATAGCTACTATGCTAGTATGTATGCCCATCCATCCACCCATCCATCCATCCATCCATCCATATCTATCTCTCTCTCTCTCAAACACACACACACACACACACACACACACACGCACAAATACACACACACATACACGCACACCTATTTACTTATGTATTTATTAGTTCTCTTTTTTTACTTATTCATCTATTTGTGTGTTTATCAGTATACATATTTTGTTTATTTATTCACTCATTCACTTATTCATTCATTAGTTTCCTTCAAGAATGTTCTCTCTCCATAGGTAGAAATGATCAAAGTCTTTATCCTTGATTACCTCATGTCATTTTGTTTTGGCCCTCTGAAGGCCAAGGTGTATTCTGCATTCTAACCTGTGTACTGGTTATTTGTGTACACTCCCCACCCTCCACCCCACCCCCCATAAAATAGTTTGCTAGTTGAGGGTAGGGGCCTTTGTATTCTTTCCTTTTTTCTCTTCTCCTCATTTAGCAGGTCACCTTCCACCCATGCTTAATAAATGTGTGTTGAATTGAATAAGTGCATTAAGTATATGTGAAGTCATTATTTTACAATACTAAAGGCAATCTTCAAGCAATAAAATGACTAAAATGATACAATTTGAATATGATAACCAGAGTTCCTTAAAATACTAAAACCAATCTTGGAACACTGAAATCTGCTTGAAAGGGTGAGGAGAGTTCAGGAAAGGCAATCTTCTACTGCTAAAGGCAGTCTTCCAACACTACAAATTGTCTAAGGGCAATCTTAACACAGTAAAAGCAATGAAAATAATAAAATGATAAAATTATATTATGACAAAAAGGAGATCGGTAGGGGCTCAAACAATAGCAAAACCTCAATGATGGAAAAGGAGAGACAAGAAAGAGTATTATGTGAGTAACTGAAGACCTGGAGTATGTTCTGAGGCTGCTGTTATCTTCCTCAATTTCAGACAGGTTAAATTTCTTTAATAAAAATGACTCCCTAGGTAAATTTACTTGGAATTTGTGGTATAATAGGGTGAGAGGCAGGGGCAGAGATCTTTCATCCACTGTGCCTTTGGCTGGTGCTAGCAAGCTCTGACCATTTCACATGAGAGAGGTCAGCTCTATATAACCAGGAGAGGACTTTACCTTTGAGCCAGTAAGACAAAACCAAGATGGTGGAGTGAAGAGAGAATGTTTGCTGAGCTTCCTCAACATTCCCCTCAACTTTTAAAAATTGTGTCAAATTCAAATTCTAAGGAAGTCAGAGTGAGTCATTTTCCAAACCAAGACAGTTTAGGAGGACAGAAAGAGAAGTTTTTAGCAGTGGGGATAGGGCTGGCTTGGAGGACAGTGCTGTGAAAATGAGACCAGCTATGGGACTTTGGAGACAGAAGCAGCAGAAACAGAAACATCAGAAGCAGAGATACCAGATTTTCTCTGTGCCTACAAACAGTAAAGAGATTGAACTCCTGGTTGGAAAGAGATTACAGGGACCTCCTATGCTAGCACTGGGCATAGGACCTGGCTACATTTGGCAACTCCATTGCTTATTGTCCAATACGGGGATATAGTTTCCAGGAAGGAAAGAAGCATTTGAGGTCACAAGGGATCTAGGGCCCTACCTCAGTTCTCTTGCAATGGCAAGGTAGAAAGGAGTTGTCTAGGAAAAAATCCCAACAATCAGATATATTTAAAAGTGAATTCTACCAAACATTGAAAGAACTTTGAAAGATGCTAATACTATATAAACTATTAAAAAACATAAACATCCTACCAAATACCTTCTATGACACAGTTTTTGGTACCTCAATGTGGGAGAGTAAAAGCAGAGAAAGAAGACTATAGACCAGTTTCCCTAACGAATACTGATGAAAAATTGAAAATAAAATACTATCAAGAATATCACAACAATATATCAAAAAGACTACAGACCAAGACCAGGTGGGATTTATACCAGTAATGCAGGACTGGGTTAATATTAGGAAAATTACAGGCATATTGGCTACATCAATATCCTAAATAAATAAACAAATAAATAAACATGATTATATCAATAGATTCAGAAAAAAGTTTTTGACAAAATACACCTGTTCCTATAAAAACATTGGAAAGCAGAGAAATAAATGGAGCTTTTCTTAAAATGATAAGTAGTGCTTATCTAATACCAACAGCAAGCATTATCTGTAATGGGGATGCATTGGAAGCCTTTCGAATAAAATCAGGGGTGAAGCAAGGATACTCATTATTATTATTACTATTCAATATTGTACTAGAAATGCTAGCAATAAAATGCGAAAAATAAATTGAAGGAATAAAAGGAAACAAGGAAATAAAACTATCTTTTTTGTGTCATTGTTCTTTATCAGATGATATGATGGTATACTTTGAGAACCAGAGAGAATCAACTAAAAAAGTAGTTGAAACAATTAAGAACTTTTGCATAATCACAGGATATAAAGTAAGTCTACAAAAATAATCAGCATTTCAATTTATTACCAACACAACTCAGCAGGAAGAGATAGAAAGAGAAATTCCATTTAAAATAACTGCAGACAGTATAAAATACTTGGGAGTCTATCTATCTGCCAAGACACATGTGAATTACATGAACAAAATTACAAAAGATTTTTCACACAAATAAAGACATATCTAAAAACTGGAAATACTAAATGCTCCTAGGCAGGCCAAGCCAACATAATAAAATGACAGTTTTATAAAAATTAATTAATTTATTCATTGCCATACCAGTCAAAGCACCAAGTAAATATTTTATAGAGTTAGAAAAAAATGACAAAATTCATCCGGGGTAACAAAATGTCAAGATTATCAAGAAAATCAACAACAACCATAACAACAACAAAAAGTAGAGGAAGGGAGCCTAGCACTACCACATCTCAAAGTACTATAAAGTGGTAATCAGTAAAATAATCTTGTACTTGTTGATAGAGGTAGGGTAGTTGCTCAATGAAATAGAGTAAGTTAATGACTATAATAAGTTAGTGTTTGATAAATCCAAAGATTCAAGTCATTGGTACAAGAAATCACTTCTTGACAAAAACTATTGGGAAAACTGGAAAACAATTTAGAAGAAAAGTGAAGAAGAGAACAATGTCTTAGATCATGTAACAAAATAAGCTGAAAATGGATATATTGTTTAAACATAAAGGATATTAACATAAACAAATTAGGGGAGCATGGAAAAAAATTTGCCCTGCCAAATCTATAAATAATGAAATAGTTCATGACCAAACAAGAGATAGAATCATTAGAGGTAAAATGGATAACTTTGATCACATTAAACTAAAAGGTTTTTGTACAAACTAAACCAATGTAGCCAAAATTAGAAGAAAATGGGAAACTAGAAAAAAATTACGTAAGTTTTTCTGACAAGGTCTCATTTCTCAAACATATAGAGAATTGAGTGAAATTTATATAAAAATAAGATCCATTCCCCAATTGATAAGTGATAAAAGGATATGAAGAGGTAGCTTTCAAAAGACGAAATCAAAACTATCAATAGTCACGTAAAATTGCTCTGAATCACTAAGAGCTAGAGAAATGCAACTTAAAACTACTTTGACCACCTTACAACTATTAGCCTGGCTAACATGACAGAAAGGGAAAATGACAAATGCTGGAACAGCTGTCAGAAAGAGGAAATAGGTATACTAATGCACTTTTGGTGGAGTTGTGAATGGGTCCAACCTTTCTGGACAATAACATGACACTATGCCTTAAGTCCTATAAAACTGTATGTGCACTTTGAATCAGCAATACCAATACTAGGTCTATAACCAAATAGATCAATGAAAATGGAAAAAAAAACATATGCACAAGTATATCTCCACCCATCCATCCATCCATCCATCCATCTCTCTCCCCCCCCCCCCTCTCTCTCTCTCTCTCTCTCCATCTTTTGCCATGACAAGGAATTGGGCATTGAGGGGATGCCTATCAATTAGAGAATGGCTAAACAATTTGTGGTATATGATTGTGATAAAATACTATTTTGTAAGAAATAGTGAAGAGAGTAGTTTCAGAAAAATCTGGGGAGATTTGTATAAGCCAATGCAAAGTGAAGTTAGCAGAATTAGTACAATGTTATACACAGTAATAGCAATATTTTAAGAATAATCAAGAGTGGAAGAGTTAGCTACTGTGATCAATACACTAATCCCCAACAATTCCAAAGGATTCATGATGAAAAATGTTATCCACCTCCAGAAAAAGAAATGCTTAATTATAAGTACAGATTGAATCATATTTTAACTTTATTTTTCTAGCTTTTTTCAGTATAACTAATTTGGAAATATATTTTACATGACTTCATATGTATAATGGGTATCATATTTCATGCTTTCTTAATAAGAAGAGGAAGGGATGGAGGGGGGCAGAGAATTTGGAATTAAAATAATTTGTTTAAATACAAAATAATAATAATTTCAGGACAAAGAGGTAATATGCAGTCAACTACAAGAGAATGTACATGAATTCATGATCACCTTCACCCCAGTCTTTTAGTCATTTAGGTGATTTAAGGAGATTTAATTCATTGGCAAAATAGATAGCTGGAGGCTTCTACATGTCTGGAAGTTTGTTGCTGCATGTTTTGTGTCCGCTGATGCAGATTCATCCCTTTGCAGATGATTGTCAGCAGTCTTCACAAGACACCATGATTATAGGATTATAGAATCATAGATCAAGGGCTAAAAGAAACCTCAGAGGCCATGAATTTCAAAATCTTCATTTTGAAAATGGAGAAACTGAGACCCAGAAGAGTCACTTTGGTAAGTCCCTCTTCACGAAGTTTGACCAGCACTTTTCCACCAGATGTAGAGCCAAATCTGAAGCCTTTCTAGTTTGGTAGGATGTAACAAAACTTGACATCTGTTCTTATGGCATTAGAAATCCTGGTTTATCTCTATGTACAGTTAGAACCTTAATGGAAGACATAACGTATCATGTAAATTCTTTAAATGGTTAATGCTTAGGCAATGCAAGTTTTCTTTCTGTCCAAGTGAAAGTAAGCAGACATTTTTGACTGGTGTTGATATTACAAAAGGAACTGTGTCATCTCACGTATAGCTGTTGAGTTTTTTTCATTTTAAACAATTCCCTAGTTTTCTGTATTTTTCCCAGGCTCAAAATGTCTTCTTCACTTTCTTTCAAAGAAGTCTAACTTCTCATGGCTTAATCTCATAGACAAATCTAAGTATCACTTCCTCTTGAACCGTGGACCTAGGAACACATATATGTACACACACATATATACATATGCACTATGCTACAATATATCTTAGAGAGGAAACTTTTAATCAAATATTTGGAAATTGGTTAGAGGTAAAATTAGGATAACTTCTCATAGCATGCCAATAGAGCGAGAAAACTGGGGGAGTGTGAGCTCAAAGGTTAGCTATACTGCCCTTACTTTATGTCACCGTTTAATATCTATTCAGGATTAATGAATGAATTAATATTTGAGGTCAGAAAGAACTTGGAGCATATATGCATTACTGGGATCTAATGAGATGACTGGAGTAGTAATCATATCTATGTTGCTCTGGAACCCTAGTAAATAAATATGATCAGTCATAATCTAATGTAAAGTTCCTTAAGCATATAATACTTATTTTGATTGCATGCACCTATAATTAACTTAAACATACATAGATGTTTTCAGATCATTACTATATATTGCTTGCTTGCAAAAAGAGCTGACAATTTTGCAGAGAATCTCTGAAAGATTGGTGATCCCTAGTCTACATTATTCTGAGCAACATGTCTATTTTTTTTTTTTTTTGCTGAAATGACCAGTTACTTTACTGTTGTGTAGTTATGGTATAAGACCTATAAAATTTGCCTCTAGTATAGAACCTAAACTCCTCAGTATGACAAGTAAGTTTCTCCATAATTCAGACACCTGCTGACATTCCAGCTTTGTTTATATGGCTCATTTTTACCCATCCTTATTTCAACCAAACTCAATCACTAGCTATTCTCCAATGTTGACATGTTGTCTCTAACCTTCAGGCACTGACTCAGGTTACCCCCAAAGTCTAGAATATATTATTGTCTCAGTATTACCTTTGAGGTTTTTCTTTTTTTAATGCCTCATCTCAGGTGTTCCCTACTCCTTTTATATTTCTTTAATAACCACCAGCTGACCTAACCTTCCTTATATGTTCCCAGAGCACTTGGTTTGTACCTCCCTTTTGCCCTTGTTACATGCTACTTATATTCCATATATATCATATTGTTCTTCCACTTTGACAACTTCACACTTGAAAAAAGGGGAAAAAAGCAAAGAAAAAGAAAAAAATACCTCAGGAGAATCCAAGCTTCTATGTCTTTTTGTCTATTTAGTCTTGTCAAATTCAGGTTGTATTTGAAAAATCAAAAGAACTTTGCTATAAGTTGGTTTTATAGCATGTAAGCAAGAGAGCATCATGAGCTCCCCTTGTCAAATAGATCTAACATCATCACATGTTCAAGAGGTCACTGGACTAGGAATCAGGATGAGTGATCATGAGGCCTGGTACTGCCAGTCACTATATGACTTTGGACAAAGTAGCTCTTTCCTTGTCTTGGGCTTCATTTTCCTCCTCTGTGCAAGAAAAGGGGATTCAATTACATGAATATTAGTCATTTATTTTTGTCATATATGTTACATATTTATACATATATTTATATGTGTTAAGTATGTCTTATATTTATTTTATTATAATATTCTAATTCTCACATTCTAGGAGTTTATGATCATTTGTTGTGTCATTTCTGTGGTGTGTAACCTCATGACCCCATTTGGAGTTTTCTTGGCAAATATACTGAAATGGTTTTCCATTTCTTTCTCTAGTTCATTTTACAGATGAGGAAAGTGAGGCAAAAAGGGTTATATGATTTGCCTGGGGTCACACAACTAGTAAATTTCTGAGACCAGATATAAACTCAGGAACATGAGTCTTCCTGACTCCAGGCCCCGTGCTCTAACCATTCTGCCACCTAGATCCCCCTTTACGATGATTACGATCATTAGATCCTGAGAAATAAAACTTAAACTCCTCAGCCTTGATAGTCTAGGGCCTCTCAAATCATGCCACAAACCACCTCTTGGTTTCTTCCAAATATTTCCCAACTTCACACCTTTGTTCATTCTGTTTCCTATGGCATTAATGCCCCTACCCCCATTACCCCATATGACCCACTTATGTTCAGTGCATGGCCTACATTCAACACCATTTACTCCATTCAGCTTCCCTTAATTGTTTAAATGGAAAGTAAACTCTCCCTCATATTCTCTCATAACATTTTACATGCCCTTTTTGCATTTATCCTATCAAAATTTATTTCCTATTTATCTATGTTCGTGTTTTAACACCCTAAGGAGACAGCTTTGTAAAGGCAGGGGTTATTTATCATATTCAACATCAAATCCATAACAAAATAAGTAATTAATAAATCAAGTAGAAAATATAACTTACAATAGATATCATTAGCTTTAGATTAGATTAGAACATTAGAATGTTTGCCAAGCACAAGTGGATATTTTTTAACATTCAACAGATAAACAAATATCTCTATTTTGCATATTAATGATCACTTCACATTCCATCATATTTTATGGTTTATAACATGCCATTTTCTTATAGCAACCCTATGAGGTGAGTTGGGAAAATACAATTATGCCCTTTTTAAAGGTGGAAAATGAGCCTCAGAGAGCTGGAACAATTTACCAGCGATCCCATCGCTAATAATCTTAGCAACATATGGATTCTTGGCATATATTTTGATTAAGAAATCATCAAAGTCCAGAGTTTTTAAAAATAATTTTAATATATTTTTACATTTTTATATTACTTAAATTTCTCCTGGTACTCTTTTTGCCTTTTGCTTCCCAGAGTGCTATATCTTATGATTTTTTTTTCTAAAGAAAAGAAAAAGACAGAAAAATTCAGCAAAACCTATTGATACATCAAAGAGTCTGAAAATACATGCAGTGTGTTATATTGTTGACTTGTTACTTCTACAAAGGCATAGTGGGTGGTTTCTTCTCATGCTTCTTTGTACTTCTGCAAAATTCACTTATAAATGGTTTGCTGTTGTTCTTTCTATTTAAGTTGTAGTTTAGGAGTTCTTGGCAACAACCGATACGTTTTTGCTTGGGTTTCAGCTACCCAAAGGGACCACATGCTGCATCTTGTTCTCTGTTATCCAAAATCTACACTGATTATGGCATCATTTTAGAAATGAGCCATTATTTTTAGGAAGAGAGCATTGACTAGTTTGTGGCTCACAATTCAGAAATTTGACTGTTAGGGTATACTTGAAGCAGATACTTTATTTGGCAAATACCTGATGAGATATTAAATACATGGGAAGCAACTTGATCATTATTAAATTCATGCCTCTAGAAAGCATCTCACCTACTCCCCAAGATGCAATTTCTTTTCCATTGGCCTCCACTGAAGCCTAGGCTATAGAACATTGCAGTGGGTTTGAAGTCTTCAAAGACAAACTAGATTGCAATCCAAGGCAGTGATAGAGAACCTGCTGCTTGCTTCCATATGAAAGAGACTCCTTTGACTATCTCAAATTGTGCTGATAATGGTGTGTGAAAAGTTTCTCCATTTCACTAGCAGGGAATTTAAAAAAAATATTTCATTTCTCTTGCTTTCTCTTAATAGTCCTCCCTACTCCCATTTATATATTCTTAGACTGTTTATTAATTATTAACTATTATTAATTCATGAGGAAGCTCTTTTAAAGATCGATTAACTTTGGCTAACAAGAATTTTTAGACAGCCACCAGTCACTCTAAGATCAGGAAAATCATTGGCCCTTTAAACTGATTTCTTTGAAACAACAACTTCTTCATTTTTTAAACCTCTTAATCAGTAGGGGATCCTGTGCCTTTAATTATCAAGATCGAAAAACAAAATAAAAAAGAAACACAATGCTTCCTTCTGTTAAACGTTAAGCCTCCAAACTCCCAATGGGTCTGAGATCTCATCCATGAGGATATTCCTTATTAACTATACTATGAAGTGAATGCAGTTATTTCCCCACTTTGTAGATGAGGAAACTGAAGCTGAGAAAGGTAAAGCTGATGAAGTTCAGGGGTACCTCAAAATGTTGGAGTGCAAGGTTGTCTCTAAAGAATTTGCTCAGGATGTCTCCAAATCAAATAAAGACATTTATTTGTTTAATATTTAATTTATTTTCAGTTTTCAACATTCATTTTCATAAGTTTTAAATTTTATCCCCCTCCGTTTCCCCTCCCTCCCTAAGACAGCTTGAAATTCAATATGTGCTCTATGCATACATTCCTATTAAACAGATTTTCCCATTAGTCATGTTGCACAGAAGAATTATAACAAATGGGAGAAACCATGAGAAAGAAAACAAAACAAAACAAAAGAGAAAAGAGTCTGTTTCATTCTGCATTCTGACTCCATAGTTCTTTCTCTGGATGTTGATGGCATTTTCCATCATGAGTCCTTTGGGAGAGTTTTAGGTCTTTGAATTGCTTAGAAGGGCTATGTCTATCAAAATCAGTCCTTGCACAGTGTGGCTGTTACTGTGTACAATGTTCTTCTGGTTCTGCTCACTTCACTCAGCATCAGTTCATATAAGTCTTTCCAGGTTTTCCCAAAGTTGGCCTGCTCATTTCTTATAGCACAATATGATTCTATTATATTCATATACCATTCCCCAGTTGATAGGCATGCCCACAATTTCCAGTTCTTGGACACCACAGAAAGAGCTGCTCTAAATATTTTTGTACATGTGGGGCTATTTCCCATTTTTATGATCTCTTTGGGATACAGCCCTAGAAATTCTATTGCTGGGTCAAAGAGTATGCACATTTTTATAGTCCTATGGGCATAGCTCCAAATTGCCCTCCGGAATGTTTGAATCAGCTCACAGTTTCACCAACAATGAATTAGTGTTCCAAATTGCCTTCATCTTCCCCAGCATTTATTACTTTCCTGTTTTCTCATGTTTGCCAATCTGGTAGGTGTGATGTGGTACCTCAGAGTTGTTTTGATTTGCATCTTTCTAATCAATAGTGATTTAGAGTTTTTTTTTCATATAACTATAGATAGCTTTAATTTCTTCCTCTGAAAAATATCTGTTCAGCTCCTTTTATTGTGCCAAAAAAGCAAGCGAGACCCGGATATAAATTTGGATGTGGATTTATTCAAGTGTGCCACTGTTGGGAGTAATTACGCAAATCGAACAGCCCTGAGCAAGGGAAGAGAAAGGGTACTTAAAGGGAAAGAACACAATTAGATTTTCATGGAGATGGGGACACAAACAGTGGGACAAGCTGAGGCAGGATTATTTCCGTGGAGAAGGGAACACAAACAGTGGGGTCCATGGAGATGAGAGTAAAAACAGTGGGGTGAGCTGGGGCAAGATGAAGAAACTGGAGGGGAGGGCAGGGCATAACATTCCCCACTTTTTTTTCAAAGTGTGTCAATTCTTTCACACATTCTCAGGGGATCTGTCACAAGAATCAGGGGGACTGGGATTTGAAAATCGGTAATGGAGATACCTAATCAACAGCAGTTTAACAGAGTTTATGTGGGACTTGACAAATTGCAGAAAATGATTAATGAGGCAGGGGCCCACAACCAGAGCTATAATGAAGAGGAGGAGGGGACCAGCAAGGAGTTGACACCAGGGTAGTGAGCCAAGGGGATGTACAGAACAGGGACTGATACCAGTTCTCAGAGTTTTCCAGATCCTTTTGTCTATTGGCAATAGTTTGGCGTACCAACCTCAGGCTTGCCCGCACCACGCCAGAATTGTTAGCATAGAAACAACAAGCCTCTCCCAGGGCCATGCATAGGCCACTCTGCTTGAGAAAAAGAATGTCAAGGCCTCTGCGGTTCTGGAGGGCCACCTCCGCCAACGAGTCCACTTGTTTTTCTAGGACTGAGATGGACTGCTCTATGTGGGAGAGGTCAGTGTTTACCTGTGCACTTGAGGCCTTTATAGTTGAGATCCCCTTTGACTAGGGCTGCCGTCCAGTGGCAGCGGAGCCCACAAGCCCCAGGCTCACTAAGATGGGGATGAGGAGTGATATTGCTCTCTTTGATGGTAACTTGGTTGCTCTTCGGGGGAAAAATACCACCAGCATTCCTCACCCAGGAGGAGGGAAACCCGGGGAATTATGGCCACCAAGACGCACAGGAGGCCCTCTGGGTGTTGTTTGTGTCTGAGGAACACAGTAGCAGAGACACACTGGGTAAGGCTGTCGTGACATGCCCACCAGGCTCCTGGAGGGACTGGGAAGTAGTCTGAGGTGGAGGCCTGAAACTCCTGAGTTTGTTGGCAAATGGAGCCATACTGAGAACTGGATAAAGTGGTGTTAGATGATGTAAGGCAAAGGCCTGTTCCCTGCACATGCCCAAGGGTGAGCCGCGGTTGGTTCCACTTGCAGTTCTCCGTGTTGGAGGTAGGGGTGATGGAGGCATTTAGTGCCACCACTACATAGTAAGGAGGCTGGGGTTTAACAGAGATCCAATAATTTTTGCCCAGTATATGGTTAGAGCTGTTAAGTGTCTTATGAACAGCTGATAAAAAGGCAAGCAAGGAAACCTGATAGGTGTGGGGTTCCTGAGTAATAGGTGTTGGGGCAGGGATGGCTAGGTTCCCTAATTGGGCAGGGATAGCTAGGTCCCCTATTGGGCCAATGGGATGGGAACCTGGTAAAGGCTTCTTGGTCACAGTGAGGGTCACCATCTCTCCCACGTGTGGCAACCCCATTGTCACCCAAAGGATAATAATGAGTCCCAGTACTCAAGAGACCAGGCCTCTCCAGGCAGGGTCGAAAGGATTTAGGACAGTAAGATCAAGTTTGGGGTGCCAGGAGTCGGACCTGATTATATGGATACAGAGTAATGGGTCAAAGGGTTGATCTGAGCCCTTAATGCTGCCTGGTGGGACACACAGGGAGTCACTAAGGTCAGTTGAGGGGAGGTTGTAGGCCATGATACAAGGGCAGGCACATGTGGTTGGGCAACCTGAAGTAGAACAGAGCAGGTAGCCTGCGTCTGCTGGTGGGCCCTCAAAAAGCGTATTGAGGGGGAGATGTATCGTGACTTTGGGAAGTCCAGGACTGTTTGTTCCCTGTAGTGATTACTCAAGCAGAGCTTAGCTTAGGGGCACGGGCATTGCGACCATGCAAGGGGTTACTAGGAAGATTAAGAAGGGGGTCAGAACAGTCTTAGCTTTAGGGGGTTCTTGAGGGGCTCTGCCTTCCATTGTACGGATGTAGCTGCTTTCACATGGCTGTGGTGGAGCCAGACAGGAATGGAGTTAACCTTGAATGCAGATGGGGTGATCAGGATGACAGTGTCAGGGCCCTTCCACTTAGACTTGAGACCAGAGGCTGTATGTTTTCGGACTAGGGCAGAATCCCCAGGCTGGAAGCAGTGGAGGTGGTCAGAAGTTGGAGTAGGTGGGGCTTCCCAGACAGATTTATGAAGCTGTGACTGGGTATGTTGCAGGCCCTGTAGGAACTTAATGAGGGAAGCGTTGATAGGAGGGGGGTGGTGCCCAAAAAGAATTTCAGAGGGGTCAGACCTAGTTTATTAGGGGTGCATTGGCTGCGGAGCAGGGCCAGAGGGAGCAGAGTGACCCAGTTCTCCTGAAACTCTTTAAGGGTGCGGTTTGCTCATTCAACCTGACCAGAGTTCTGGGTCTGGCTACACCCTAAGAAATTTGGCCACAAAAAAGCTAGGACCATTATCTGAGCCAATGCTAAGGGGAAGGCTGAAATGGGGCATCAATTCATTCAAGAGTTTCTTTACAACCATTGGAGCTGTCTCTTTCTTCCACAAAGGCCAAAAGACATTTAAAACCTGCTGCTGGTGGTTTGCCAGTAAAATCTACTTCCCAATGCTCCCCAAGTTGAGGTTGTGCTCCCTGTAGCCTTACCCCCAGTGGAGCTGTCTCTGCCTGTTTGGTGTTCACTTAGATGCAGGACCGCATCTGTTGACTGTGCTGGTAAGGATGTTGTCTAAGTGGGGGATATAACATTTGTCCCTAAGTAGTTCCTTCCACAGGGGTGTGATCCGATGGAGTCTTCCCACCCAATCCTTCCCCAAGACCTCAGGAACAAAAGTTTGGCCATCTCCCAAAACCCACCACTCCTTTTTTGCCGTGAAGGAATCATCCAAGGATGAATAGGAGGGAGGAGGGGTGGCAGAGGGGAGGGGGTATTAAACAAGAAGAAGGTGGGGCAGCTTCTGAGAGGGATGCTGCTGCCCAGGTAGCAGGGAGTCAATGAGTTGATGGCCTGGGCAGTGGATAAGTAGATGTGAGGGGTCCCCGTTCTTTGTAAATAGACAGAAAAATCGTGGGAGTCAGGAAGGAGTGTGGCAGGGTTAAGGGCAGAAGACTTAGAAAGGGTAGGGCGGGGGCTGATCTGTCACAAAAAGATCAATGGGCTTAGTGATGTCAGGGAGAGTAAATGCAGGGGCAGAGGTGAAGGCCCTTTTCAGGGAGTCAAGGGAGTGTTTGTTCTGACAGGGTCCAGACTAGAGGGCCAGACCCAGCAGTAGAAGAGTAAAGGGGTTTAGCAAGGTCAGCAAACCCAAGGATCCAGAGGTGGCAGTTCATGGACATGCTTCTTGGTAGTAGGAATAGGAATGTGTAGGATTGCCTGGATACGAGCTTGAGAGAGAGAGAGAGAGAGAGAGAGAGAGAGAGAGAGAGAGAGAGAGAGAGACACAGAGAGAGAGAGATCTGGCCTCAAGGCAGTACCCAAGGTAGAAAACAGAGGTGCAACAGATCTGCTCGGCAGCCCAGGGAATTTAAAAGAGACAGAAGAGAGTGGGTAGCTTGAAAGCAACCATCCTCAGTGGATGTAGCTAACAAGAAATCATTAACATACCGAATGAGGGAGCAAGAAGGGTTAGATTCCTGGAAAGGCAAGAGATCCATGTGGAGGGCTTCATCAAAGAGGGTGGGGGAATTTTTGAAACCCTGAGGCAACCTTGTTCAGGTCAGCTGGCCAAAGAAGTCCAAAGAAGGGTCGACCCAGGTAAAAGCGAAAGGGACTGACTTGCAGGAGCCAAAGGAATGGAGAGGAAAACGTCCTCAAGGTCCAAGACAGTGTACATAGTGTGGGTGGGTGGCAAGAGGGTGTAAGGATGGCTTATTGACCTCCTGAAGATCTTGCACTGGCCAAGAGTCAGAAGTGCCAGGCTTTTTAACATGAAGAAGAGGGGTGTTCCAGGGGGACTGGCACGGGACAAGGATGCCAGCCTCCTTGAGGCAGGAAATATGGAGAGCTACTGAGGAAAGAGAACCAATCCATCTGGAGGCTAGAAAAGCAGTTTTGGGTCCTGGGGGAGGGTCACTGGAGGAGAGAAAAGATGAGAGCTATGTCCCTGTGGGCTTCTGAAGGCATGGGTTACTGACAAATAGAAACCAGAGAGGCCGTGGATAGAAGCCAGGAGAGTTAGATTCAGCCCAAACCCCAGGGACCAGGGAAAAAGGCGGTCCAGGTGGGGGCTGGCAGAAGCTGACTTGCTGGACTCATGAAGGAGGAACTCAGCAGGTGGGGAGGGGAGGGAATCAGGAGGGGAGGTTGGGGCTAGGTCCAGGGAGGCTGACTCACCATGGTCTTCGGGTATCACAACTTGACAATAATAGCATTTTATGACAAATACCTTTTCTTTTTAAAGCTTTTACCTGGACCTCACAATCAAATTTTAATTTAAAAAAAATATCCTAAAAGCTAATTATTAAAAATTAGTCCTACTGACTTTAAAAGCCAGGTTCAGAGGTCAGATGGTTTCTGACTCCACTGTTCTCTTTCTTTCAGTATAACCTTCCACTCCCAGGTTTTTCCCAACTTATTGTACAAATAGGGATCCCAGTACTGCTGCTAAAAAACCTGGAAGTTTATAACTTCTTAAATTAAACTTCTTTAAAAGACATGGTTATATGAAATGACTTAACAGTTTCCTAATCCATTCATTATTTTAACAGTACAATTGTCAATCTAACAACACTTAGAGAAATTGTTTCTCTAACAACACAGAAGAACCTAACAGTAGTTACCAAGCAATATGAACATAATTTTAGAAATACAACAATACCATAAACAGATGTAAACCTTTAGAATCATAATTAATTAATTACCAATCTGGCTGGATGTATTTTCACCTTCATCTTATCACCATTGACATAAGCTTTACATCTGAGAAAATTCATATATGAAGCAATTCTATTTAACTTGAACGTTTGTTTTTGCCAATCAATATACTAAATACTTTTACAATTAAGAATACTATTACAATTTGGAATCACCTGTTATAATCAGGTCAGTTTAAAGTGACATACTGGACCAATATTCATGTTAAATTTAATAGAACCTACTCACAGATCTAGTCCAAAGGGTGGGTGGACATAATGCCTTCCATCTCTCTATAACTTCATCTATTGGGTTTTTAACACAGGCTATCAAGCCTTTTACTCTAAGCTGCTTGCTCAAGATTTTGAATTTACTAGTCTTCCACTTTTATCACAGTCTCTCTTTTCCTTTTCCCATAAACTTTAGTGACAACAGTAAAATGAACTCTAATTTATCTTAAGCATTAAATTAGGAATGACACATCTTCACTTTTCACATTTAGTTCTTTTTGGTTGGGTACCGTTACACAAAAAATTTTTCCTCCTTTATGTAGGCAGAAAAAGGGTTAAAATACTTTTCTAGCTGTTTTCCTTTTGATCTTTAGGGAGAAGTTATCACTTCCTTATCTTGAAACTTTTTTAGTGCAGAGAAGTTCAAAGGAACTTTTCCCACGCACCTTTAAGTTTTTTTTCTTCTGAGTGGTTACCTTTAACTCATTCTGCTCAGATAACTCTGTCTTTTGAGCGGAAGTTATGCCAGAGCCCTGAGAACTTGGTCTTAACACTTCTCAGGCTTTCTTTTCTCACATACCTTGTTTTCTCGTGTCTTCAACATAAATCAATCTCCCCCCACAACTTGACTTTAACTTGTGGGTATTTCTCCTCACGGTGTTAAACTTTAACCAGACTAAGGACACATAGCCTGTTCTGCTCCCTCCTCAGGAATGCCATTGTGATAGGGAGGGGTAACGGGGGAGTTTACTGCCCACTTCTGCAAGGGGAGGATAAGAGCCCTTACAGTTTACTCCACTATCTTGGTCCCTGGAAGTTCAAGTAGGTGACTTTCAAACATTTATTGTGTGGGCAGGAGTAGCTGCTGCTTCTTCTGTAGGCTCTGCACTTCTCTTTCACCCAGGGACTACAGACTCCCATCCTACACTGAGAGGTTTGGGAATGGACACTGCTGCCACTGGTGATTCAGTCCTCAAGGGCCTGCTCCTCCTCCACTATGGTTGGGTGTAGACCCATGTGCTCTAGGCTCTCCCAGTCTGGTGCAACAGATCCTTCCTGTTAACCTTCCTGACTCTCCTGGGCTGGAAATCTGCCACACTCTTGTCTCTTAGTGGATTCTGCCACTCTCACATTTGTTCAGACTCACTTTTTTTAGAGGTATCTGAAAGAAATTGTGGAGCGCTCAGGAGTATACCTGCTTTCACTCCACCATCTTGGCTCTACCCCTTCAAATAAAGGCATTTATTTCTGGCAATATACACACCAAGCAGATTCCTCTGTCCTTAAGGGAGACCCCAGCTTAATGAGGGAATTGGCAGCCCCCTAAGGCAGAAGGGGCCACTTGTAGGGGCCACCTCCCTGTAAGGGGAGATGACCATTAAGGGAGACCCCAGCTTAAGGGAGATGGGTTCTTAAGGGAGATGACCCCTAAAGGGAGACTCTCCTTAGAGGGGAAACCCTCCAATTAAGTAAGATGTCCACTAGCAGGGAGATGAGGTTACCAGGGGCAGAGTTTTGGGCATTATTATTATTATTCCATTGTTCCGTTATTATTATTCCAGCAAAGAGGGGCTGGGGCCCCCAGTATTTCGTTGACCAGTCTAGTGGAATCTCATTGTCTCCTAAAGTGGTTTTAAGTAGTACTTGAGATAATGGACTTTTCATTGACCACTCTAAATCCCATTGTTTCCTCCCCTCCCCCAAGAAGTAGGCACCCAAATTCATTTGGGAAAAGGGGCATTGGTCATGAATTTCTCATTCAAGCCACTTTTCCAGATTGGTTTATGGATTATTTCCTAATGTTAATTCCCAAGGTTATTATCTTCTGAGGCTTCTTGGATTATGAGCTGTGGAAAGAGCTGATGCATGATTCCTTTGGGGAGGTCTTTGAAAGTTGTTGGAGACTGAAGAAAATGTCTCGATTTCCCTCTTATCACATGATCTCCTTCCTAAATTATTTTTGTCTCAAAGAAGAATTGATCATTGAATGACATAGAAGGAGAGTCTCGATATGGCAATTGGAAATAAGACTGGACTCTCCAACTGGGACCATGAAGTCCCTGGGAATGAGAAAAAAAATAGCTAGTGATAGACAGGGAGGCAGTGTCTTCTGGAGGAGGCTAACACTCAGAGATTACGAGAAGACAGAAGGAGCAAGAAAGGAAGTGGTATAAAATAAAAGGAAGTTTGTTAACTATTAAGCAAGAGTTCCAGAGGTTACAAAAGGTAGACAGATATAGTGTGGGACATTGGAGGTAGATGAGAAGGACTGAGAGAAAAGGCTGTGTTTGGGAAAGCAGCGTTGTTCTTTGGCAGTCAGGGATTCAGTTTTATTTGGATGAAGAAAGTAAGAGGGAAGTATTGGAGAATGAGTATCTCTTAAGACCTTTTATGAAGTCAAGGGATTAATAGGTTCAAAATTATCTCCCAAAGTTTTAACACAGCTTTCAAATGTCCAGTCTCATGGCAGACTACTGTATACTGGGTGAGTGGATGGAGGATAAATGGACTAGCTCCATCAAGAGAGAAGCATTTGGTGAGTGTGTGTGTGTGTTTGTGTGTGTGTGTGTGTGTGTGTGTGTGTGTGTGTGTGTGTGTGTGTGTTGAAGGTCTTTCTTAAAAGCAAGCACAAGAAAGGCCTCCTGGTATTCTAGCTCTCGGGACATTCAGAAGTGTCTCAAGGTAACAGATTTGAGGGGTTTGCCAACATACATATAAACTAAATGGACTCTGATTTCAACATCTTTGTGTTTTAGTAGGAAGTATTCCTAGGTTGCTGCTTATCCTCAGTCATCATCTGGCCAACAATCTAGTGCAGAGCATTTTTAATCTTACCTTTCCTGGTATTTTGACAACAAAAATACTCTCTGTAACTTGAAAACTT
Source organism: Trichosurus vulpecula (assembly GCF_011100635.1). Lineage (NCBI taxonomy): Eukaryota > Metazoa > Chordata > Mammalia > Diprotodontia > Phalangeridae > Trichosurus > Trichosurus vulpecula. Next base: position 367,882,505 of record NC_050575.1, on the reverse strand, counting down.
TCTTGCTTCTTAAAGCTCTTGTTTGGTTAATCATAGCTTTGGCACTTCATGGTCACCTACACAATACAAGGAGATACTGTCAAAGAATTGTAGTAGAATACAATGCAGATAATGGTCCAAGGATTATCCTGCCTCCTTCTATGGTTGCACCCAATAGCTGTCAGTCTCTGCCTCTTATCTTTTGAAATCCCTATCTCACTTAACGATCAGCTCAAGTCACACCTCCTTCAAAAGGCCTTTTGTGACACAGCCAGGTGTTAGCACTACACTCTACCCAATCACCAGAAAAATGAAAGCACTTTAAGGAAAGGGGCTATTTCATCTTTGCCTTCTTATTGCTTGTGCCCAGCATAATGTCATTCACATTACAGGTGTTTCATTAATACTCATTGAATTAAGTTTGTCTCTTAAGAAACTTTTCATATACTAGAAATTTTTAAAGCAAGAAACATATACTGGATAATGCTTTATAAGATGATGGTGATGATGACGATGATGATGATGATGATGATGATGATGATAAATGTTTACACCAAATGATTAATCTATAATGGATTGGGGGCTAAGACCCTGTTCCCTTTTATCATTTGGTTTAGAAATGGGAGCATCAATACTGGTTTTATGAGGGAAAGCCCTTTTATCATTATCTAGATTCTGTTATAATTTGATTTTTAAAAGCAGCTTGACGAATACTTTTTAGTCAGTAGCAAATGCTTTCCTTGATCTCTTGACAAATCAAATGCATTAATTTCCCTGAAGTCCTCAAAAAACATTTAAAATAGCTTAATATGGCTTACCCAATAAATTAAGTGAGAGAGTTCTTTCACTTGGATTCCTTTATCTTCTCCCTGTAAAATATGAAGTGAGTTTATTTCTTCAAGTGTTCTAATTAGCAATTTGATCATCTGATTTCCAAACTATCTTCAAGGGCATCTTCACTCAGAAGTCCCTGAAAAAGATCTCTAGAGACCCTGGAAAACAGAGAGCCCTAGATGTATCAAAACTTAATATTATTACAAAATCTCATAATATCAAGGCCAGAAATAGATTTACTGGTCATCTAGTCCAATTACTACTTATATAGGAATTTTTGCTCTGTTTTGTTTTGTTTTTACTATATTCCTGACTATCAGACATCTGGTTTCTGCCAAAATTACTAATGCTGGAAATCACATTCAAAATTCAAATTCACAAGGTGGAAACATCTAGTTATTAGGTCTTCTTCTTTCCTTCCTTCCTTCCTTCCTTCCTTCCTTCCTTCCTTCCTTCCTTCCTTCCTTCCTTCCTTTCTTTCTTTCTTTCTTTCTTTCTTTCTTTCTTTCTTTCTTTCTTTCTTTCTTTCTTCTTCCTTCCTTCCTTCCTTCCTTCCTTCCTTCCTTCCTTTCTTTCTCTTTCTTTCTTTCTTTCTTTCTTCCTTTCTCTCTCTCTCTCTCTCTCTCTCTCTCTCTCCCTCTCTCTCTCTCTCTCTCTCTCTCTCTCTCTCTCTCTCTCTCTGTCTCTTTCTCTCTGCCAATGTCTTGCATTCTGCTTTATGATAGGTGGGCTTGTTCTGTGGGGTCTTCAGAATAAAACTCCACCAAGTTCTATTGTGTGTATATATGTGGGATTTGAAATACCTTTAAAATATAATGAACATACTAGGAGTTTTGGGAATAACTGAGGATATTTAGACTTCTAAAAGAGTAGTTTTTAAAAAGTACCTGCTAACTGCAATCAAGTTTTGTGAATTAGGTTTAGAATTATCCTGCTTGGTACCAGGGAATATAAGTTCAGATTTTGAAGAGTGATCCAATTTGATGCTATTTTCTTCAAACTGTTGCCCCCTCTGTCATCCACACTGTCTCATTTTTCATGATTCTCTACCTCTGCATGGCTCATTGTCTACTGTCTAGAAACATGTCCATGTCTCCCCTATCCTGAAAAAACAAAACAAAATCTCACTTGACTCTCTCACCCCAGCTATCATCCTATTTCTCTTCTGCCCTTTGTAGCTAAACATGAAAAGGCCATCTACAGTAGGTGCCTACACTTTCTCCTCTCTCACTCTTGTTAATCCTTTCCATTCCATTAAAACTGCTCTCTCCAAATGATCTCTTAGTTGCCTAATCTGATGGCCTTTTATCAATCCTTATTCTAGAGCTCACTGTGGTTTTTGACACTGTTAATCACTCTCTCCTCCTTGATACCCTTTTCCTTTTAGGTTCTCAGTAAATTACTCTCTTTTGCTTTTCCTCCATTTTTCTGACTAGTCCTTCTCTGTCTGCTTTTCTAGGTCTTCCTCCAGATCACATTCTTCAAGTGTAGGTGTTCCTCAGGAATTTTCTTTTTTTAGCCTCCTCTCCTCTCCTCTCCTCTGCTCTCCTCTTCTCCTTCTCTTCTCTCTCTCTCCCTCCCTCTCTCTCTCTCTCTCTCTCTCTCTCTCTCTGTCCCCCTCCCCTTCCCTCCCTCCATATATATATATATATATACACACACATACATATATTATATATACATATTATATATATATAATATATACATGTATATGTGTATATATATATATATATATGTATATATATATATATATATAAAATTTTACTTGGTGATCTCATCAGCTCCTATGGATTTAATTACCATCTCTGTGCTGACAATTCTCAAGTCTACCTTTTCTGCCCCAATCTTTTTTGCTGACCTCTAATCTCATTATCTCCAACTGCCTCTCAGACATATTGAAGTGGATGTTCAGTGGACATATTAAACTCAATATGTCCAAAACAAACTCATCTTTCCCCTAAACCTTCCCCTGCTCCTTGCTCCCCTATTGTTGTAGAGGACAAAACTATCCTCCTAGTCCCTTGGGCTTTCAATCTAAAAGCCGACCTTGATTCCTCATTATCTCTCACCCCCTACATCCAAGCTGTTACCAAGGGCTATCAGTTTCACCTTTCCTCTTCCAAATATATCCCTTTCTCTCAACTCACACCATACCACTTTAAAGCAGACTCTCATTTCCTTACACTATGGTTACAATAGTAGCCCACTGGTGGGGTCTATCTGCCTCAAATCTCTCCCCATTCCAATCCATTCTCTTTTCAGCCATTAAAGTAATTTTCCTAAGATGCAAGTTAGATCATGTCACCCCCCAACACACTCAATAAACACCAATGATTTCTTATTACCTCGAGAAGCAAATACAAAGTTTATCATTCAAAGCTCTTCATGCCCCTCTCTTACCTTTCCAGTCTTCTTACACCTTACTCCCTGAAATTTACTCTTCTATGCAATGACACTGGCCTCATAGCTGTTCCACAAATATGACACTCCATCTCTTGTCTCTGATTATTCTCTTTGCCCACCCCACCCCACCCCCTGGTATGCTCTCCCTCTTCTTCTTGGACTACTGATATCCCTGGATGCCTCTAAGTCCCAAATATAATCCCACATCCAACAGAAAGCCTATCGCACCCCCTCCTAATTTCAGTGCCTTTCTTCTGTTATTTCTCATTTGTCACGTATATAGCTTGTTTTGCATGTATTTATTTGACTTTTGTCTTCCCCATTAGCGTGTAAACTCATGGAGAGCTAGGACTATCTTTTGCCTCTTTTTGTATCATCTAGGATGCATTGTACACTGCCTAGCATACAATAGATATGTAAATGTTTATTGAATTGGATTGAATAGAGGCATATTTTGACTTCATAATGGTGTTCAACCCAATTCTTTGTGATACCATTTTAGGGTTTTCTTGGCAAAAATACTAAAGTGGTTTGCCAACTGATACCAACAGGATTAAGTAACTTAACCAGGGTCACACAGCTAGTGTCTGAGGCCAAATTTACACTCATGAAAACGAGTGTTTTTGATTCCAAGGCCAGTGCTCTATCTGATGGGGTGCTAATGGTAGAACTCAAAAAGGAAAAGTCCCTGAACTTTTCCACAAATTTCAGGAACCCAGCCCTTGAACCCAGATCCCTGGAATTTTTCTGAGGCACCTGGCCCATCCCAGTCAATAATCCTTTCACTGTGGCTCTCATTGTCTGCACCTGTCCCACTTCAAGCTACTTGCCACTCCTTAATCCTATCCAGATCTTCCCATAGTCTTTCTGTATAAAAGTACCAATTTTATCCACATCAAATGCAGATTCTTAAAATACCACCTGAGTCTATTGGTGACACAATAGACCTTATCTCTGACTGGAAGATGGCTTGAATGGTCAAATTCTTTCAAAGCAACCCTGTCCTGTACCCTTGCATTTCAGGGTCCCTAGCACTCCTAAACTACATCATATCCACTGTGCCACCTAGATGCTCCACCATCATAAAGAGAATCTTTCTAATAATGAGTCTGCTGTCTCCAATATTTATTGCCTTGGGGAATTCAAGGTTCCAGTCATTGAGATATTGCAAAGAGAATCAGGCAACAATCAAAAAGCATTTATTTAGTACTTATTATGTTCTAGGCTATATGTTAAGCACTGGCAATAGAAATGCAAGCAAAAAGAAAACAATCCTCTCAAGGAGCTCACATTCTAATTGAGTATAACAATATATAAAAGGGAGCTGAAAAGGCATTGTACAGAAAGTTCTGTGGAATTGAATCAGCATTGTGGTTTGAAGAGTAATGAAGAGCTCTTTGGCCTTATCATCCTCCTTAAATTGGAAGTTTTGAAAGGAAGTAGCCAATTTTAGGGAGAGGCTATGGGGAAGGAGTTAATTCCAGAGTGACAAGTAGTCCAGGCATGGAGTTAGCATAAAGGATGAAGGGGTTTCAATAGAATGATAGAGACGCTCTTATGGAAATGAGTCACCTCTATGACACTCATGCTTTACGTATGGAGTTGGAGATCCCTTTTAATGTCAATATTTGACATTTCTCTTACTTTAAATAACTTTGTTTCATAAGAATGGGGTTTGAACTGATCTACCCATGAGACCTTCCTATTTATTAAATGAAGACTTACTTCTGTGGGCACAGATGAAAATTGACCTAGCCAAAATATGCCTCTCTTCAATACATCCAAGATAGTGGCAAACAATAAGAACGACTGCTGAAAAAAAGTTATAGGACAGAATAATATGAGACATGAATTGCAGTATAAGATGAATGAAGTGACTTCCCTGTAAATACTGAGATATTAGTATTGCAAAGGTTCCCTGAGTAGGCTAATTTACAAGAAGTAGATGACCACTTATGCTGGGTGACCTCAGATTAATTCGTAGGCTCACATTTCTTCTTGTGTTTATGAAGACTTGCTTGAGTCAAGTCATAGCATAATCAGAAAAGATGCCTCCCTGCAGTTCCCTTTCTTTATTGTCTATATTATAAGAATATACATCTCTATTCTTTTAAGTTGAATAAACAAGGACAATGACATTTCTACCTACCTAAGCAATTTGTATGAATTGATATGGGGAATAAAGCAATTTCATTGTGACTATCCCAAACCTTGACTCAGAATTTCACTCTCCAGCCCTCAAAGTTGCCAAGTTTCACAAATATTAACCTGAAATTAGACCCTATTGTTCAGTTTATTACTTCAAAATTATTAGATATAGGGGAAAAGTAACAACGCAAAGGTATTTTTGTTGGTATTCATAGGTAAAACGATTTGTTGATATTTTAGGTCTAAATCTCCACATGAGGGATACAAGAACTATTAAGGGCAGATTTGTAGCAATCAGGATGTGAGCATTTTGGAAGTATGACCCTACAAAAATGGAACAAGCCTGGAAGAGGCAAAGAGAAGTGTTGTCCTGAAAACCGTCACTTCAAATGGCCCACAACTAATGAACTCATAGTCAGAGTTCCTTTTCCTTCCTCCTTGTTGAATGTGATACAATTGCAGTCAAAAAGGAAGCCCAGCTTTCTCAAATCCTCCAGTAGGATCTTCATAATTATCAGCACTTGAAATTTTATCTAAGGTTTTATAAAGATTACATTAGCATAAAATGTTGTGTTCTTCTGATTTAATATATTCTTTGAGAAGAAAAAAATATTCAGGAAAACTAAGGGCTGGGATATGAAATTATTACCTGCCAGGTGACAAACAGTACTCTAAGCTGATGAGAAATACTTTTTTTTTAAAATGCAAATGACTGATTTTGAGTTGACACTCAACCCTTTTTCTAAAAATTCGTAAAATTCAAATCGAATATCCACTATTAAAGTAATGGTGCTATTTGAATTGTGGTAAATTGCAAATCCCAAATTAATGTGTTCTCTTTTCAATGCTAGCACATTATTACATTTTGTCACATCATGTCGGGCTCCATGATTCCGCACAATTATGATTGCTTAAACTAAAAAGATGATTACGCTCCCTCCGATTGCTATTACTTTGGAGTATAGGGTTGGTATGTGAAGGAAAGAAAAGTGTTTTCCTGATTACAGTGAGGCATTTTGTAAACTATAATCCAACACATCACAGTACAGAAGATCATTCACCTCACTTAGTCCCATTACACTCCTTATAAATTATTCTCCTTTGTATTAGAATGCCACCATCACTTCCCTGTGTTTCAAATACAAAGGAAGCCTATTAGATGGTAGAGGGGGGAGGTGGAAGTGAGGAGGGATCCAATTTTTCTAAAATTAAATGACAGCACTAACAATGGTAATCATATGCAACTCTTCTCAAATAAGTATCTCTAACATCCCCACAATGCCTTCTTCACAATGACCCTATGAAGGAGGGAACACAATTATCTTTTATCCCTGTTTTATAGATGAACAAACTGAGGGTCAGAGAGGTGAAATATATTACTCATAGAAACAGAAAATATCTATGATCACATCATAGCTGTGATTCAGTGTCTTCAATGCCAGAGTTAGTACCTAAACCACCATCTTCTGAAATCAATAGTCAATAATAGCCAATTAGCTTTTAGGCATCTACTATGCACCTGGTACTGTACTAAGTGTTGGGAATGCAAATACACACATACACACACACACACACACACACACACACACACACACACGCACACACACAGAGAGAGAGAGAGAGAGAGAGAGAGAGAGAGAGAGAGAGATCTCATCCTGAAGGAGCTTACCATCTAACAAGGGAAGACAATACACAAAAGGAAGCTGAAACAGAGAAGAGGGAGTAGGATCCAATGTGGGGGCTTGGTGGAGAAGTCAGAGAAAAGATTATTTCCAGGTGGAAAATAAAGAGATGTCTGTGCTGAGACCTCTCCTTAAACAGAGTGTTTGAAATTTATTGTTCTATCCTCCAGTCAGAGACGCAGAAGGTTGCAATGAGATGTGAGTAGCAAGGTTGCTTCAATCTTGCAGGACGATGAGTTTGGGTTTTTGTTTGTTTGTTTTTCCAATAATGAGTTTCCTGAAGCGTGGTGGAAAAGTCTCAAAGTAGTTTTTCCAGATGGGAAATGATTTGAGGATTCAAGATGAGTATACTTTACATGACCCTAGGAAAGGACCTTAACTTATGTTTAGCTCACATTTCTCATACCAGCTAGGCAAAGAAACTAGATGGCAATGTCATTTAATGGGTGAATCCACTGAGGCACAGGAGACAGGATTTAATAATAACTTAAATTGTATTATAAAAATCATGTGAATGGGCCATTAAAGTCCTCAACTATATGAATCATTAGAACTCATATTTCTATAGTGCTAAGATTTAAGATTTGAAGACCTTTTTTGTATAATATTGTCTTACATGAGCTTCATGACAAGCCTATGACATAGATACTGTTACTGTTCCCATTCCATAGATGAGGAAACTAAGGTGGAGAGAGGCTGAGTGATTGGATGGGTCACAGATCTAATACATGTAAGAGACCTAAGTTGATTCCATGCATTTTTCACTTCATATTTAATACTCTCTCCACCACATCACAATTCCTCCATAGAAAAGTTCTTGCATAGCTAAACAGGGCTCTTAAAGACTGATTATTAGCTTTTAAGATGATTTTTGTACAAATTGAGTCTGTAACATTTCTGGTTCTTTTATACTCTTATTAGAAGAAAGTTACCTAACAACAATAATAGCAGCTTGCATTTATATAGCAAATGTTCTTATACTGACTTCTTTTTTCAAGGGATGAGGTTTATTTTGACCAAATTAAAAATTCACTTAAAATTCATGTATTCCAAATTCCAGACAAAACACTAACCTTTTGGTGTTTGGCTTTAACTTTGGCAAACATAACTTCCTGCTCTTAGGAAGAAAAGTTTTAAAATGTTAATTAAAAGACTCAAAAAGCTTCAGTTGAAAAATAGTCCTGACCTTAAGCTCCTTTCTCCCACAAAGAGATGAGTTAGATTAGAGTAAGAAACATATGGATTAAATGTCTTCATAAAATTTATAGGAGAATTAAATACTAGTAATAATCATAATTAGGAAAAAGTATTTGGAAAATATACTTTGATTTTTTTAAAAAAAATCAAACTGCCTGAAAATCTTTAGAACTAAAGGTCAAATGGGAAGGAGTAAAATTACTTCTGACTGGAAGTCCTAGTGAGCTGTCCGAATGAATGGCCTGATGAGCAGTTGTACTCAGGCTAAGAAATAGGTACATGGCATAAACTCACCAATTGTTATGTTCAGTCTAATTTTTATTGTCAGTGAAGACTAAGCCCTAAGTTGACTTCTACCCTAACCATTTAAATTCTAACCATACCGCAATAAATATTACATTGGGATAGGAATGTACCTGTTATATGGACTATTATGGCAATAAGAAGCCACTTTTGATGAAGAGAAGTGATAATTTGACAAACTATTATTAAGTGCCTACTAAGTTCATCGTTGTGCTTAAGTAGTGTAGCCCTTTATATAGGATTTAGTTCTATGAGGTACCTTAGAGATAAATGAGTTCAGTCTTCTTCTTTATATGAATAAAGCCACTAAAGTCCACATAGATCAAGGTACATGCTTAAGGTTAGAGTTATTACTAGAGACAGTTTCTTATAGAAAAAAAAATCATTTGGGTGAGGGCTAGTAGCAGAAGTAGTTGCAGTGTGGAGGATAGAGTAATTATAAATACTCTCAGGGAGGGAAGAACAAAGGAAGGACAGGATGGAAGAAGGGAGGAAAGAAAGAAGAAAGGAAGGAAGGAAAGAAGGAAGGAAGGAAGGGTTTCTTGTTATTGTTGTTTAGTTGTGTGTCTCCGACTCTATGACCCCATTTGATTTCTTTGTTTTTGTTTTGCAAAGAAAATGCAGCCATTTCTTTCTCTAGCTCATTTTACAAGTGAGGAAAGTGAGATAAACAGGATTACAATTTGCCCAGGTTCACACATCTAATAACTGCCTGAGGCCAGATTTGAATTCAAAAAGATGAGTATTGCTGATTCTACTCCTGGTACTCTATCTACTGTGCCACCTAGCTGACTGGAAATTATTAAGCACCTACTTTGTGCCAGGCATTTTAATAAGCATTTTACAAATATTAACTCATTTGAGACTTACAACAGCCCTAAGAGGTAAGTGATATTATTATCCTCTTTTTACAGTTAAGGAAATTGAGGGAGACAGAAGTTAAATGACTTTCACAGTAACACAGCAAGTAAATGTCTGTAGCCAGATTTGAATTCTAGTCTTCCTAACATTACTCTATCCACTATGCCATCTGGAGGGGTGGGGTGAAGGGGTTGGCACAGTGTGTACCATTGGAAAGGCATGAAGTTGGTGGTCATCAAGAGGCAGATTTATCCAAAAAGCGTGGAAGTCCACCAAATTCCAGTGCCTCAATGGTAGCATCAAGAGACCAATCTTCATTTACCCTGTACTTTAAAGATGGAAATGAGCAGTGCTTTGTACCTAAATGTTTATACACACTTTCTGTTCTTTGATCCAGACTGACTACAATAACAAAACGTCCATTGGAAGGAAATAATTTTCAGGTATACTGAATGATGCTGGATGATGCTATTGAAAAGGCAGAAAACTCTGAGTCAGAGAGTACAGAGAAAATGGCTACTCATTGGTCCATGATGAGAGGGGGAGGGCAGGATGGGGGGGAGAGACAGACAGACAGACAGAGAGACAGACAGAGAGAAAAGAGGTAGAGACAGACAGAGGCAGACAGTAGACTGACAAGGACATTCATTCATAGACAAACATTGACAGACAAAAGTAGTGAAACAGATAGAGTGAAGGAGAGAGATAGAGAACTAGAGACACAGAGATACAGAGCTGGACACAAAGAGTGACATAGAGAGTGATATAGAGAGTGACAGAGACACGCATGGAGGGAAACACATAGAAAGATATACACAGGGAGACAGAGATGGAAGGAGGAATGTCAGAACAGACATAGTCTGGGTAAATCATATTTTTGGAGGCATCTGTGAGTAGGTTGTTTTTGTTTTGGATTTTGTTTTGTTTCTCTGTGTTTCAGAGGTGGACATTTTGGCCTGTTCATTAGATCAGGGAATGCATTCTACCTTTCTGTCAGTCAGCTCAGCCTAACTTTGCACCTCTGTGAAAAGGCTGCCATACAAACTGCTGCAGGACCCTTAAAATAACCCTGTGAGACAGCTTGGACAGGTATTATTATGTCCTATCTTACAGATAAGTAAATTGATGCTCAGAGAGTTGAAACAATTTGACCACAGTCATACAACTAGTAAGTGTGAGAGCCAGACTGCAAACCAAGCCCGTCTGTCTCAGAGTCTAGTACATTAATAGAACAAATCCAATATTATTTGTAAAAGTTTCCTTAACTGACCCCGAGTTACAGCTTGAGGGTAAGATTTTATTACTATAGCACATAGCCACATTGCATACCACATAATTTATCCCCCAATGCTATTGGTAATAAAGTTTTGAATAATAACATTCATCTGACATGAAAAGAAAGGAATATGAGACAACGGCATTGCCCCTAGAGTGCAGTATAACTTGATGCAGTCCTAATTTTTCATCTGAAACAAATCATTAGAGTTCTGCTATGATTGGTAATTCCTCTGTACACAGACATCATTTTCTCAAAGGATGCTCTGGAGAGGATATAGATCAATATAGATTCATTTTTTCTTTTAATGGAAAATATTGAAACTATTCCATTATCAGATACCAAGACAGACTTAAGGGGTCAGGAGGCTCATGTTGCTCACTATCACCATGGATTTTTCATACATGAGTAAACTTCCAACATTCCTCAACTTATGACAGACAGTTGGACTAAAGAGACTTGAATTACTCACCCAGTTCATAATGTATGATTGCATGCATTTAAGCAATGGGGATAAAATATCATCAAAAATAAATTTAGTTTTAGTATAATATGACAGACTCAGACTAACTCAAGGTTGAGTGCTTCAGATAGGGAAGTACAAAGTGAAACCATTAAGTTCTAGTAGAGTATGACTCCTTCCTTCTTAACTTCCTTCCTTCCTTCCTTCCTTCCTTCCTTCCTTCCTTCCTTCCTTCCTTCCTTCCTTCCTTCCTTCCTTCCTTCCTTCCTTCCTTCTTCCCTGAATAGACATCTTTAATCTCTTCTCCCACTCCCTTCTCTTACGGAGACTTTAATTCCTATAAAGGGGAAAAATAGAAGGTTGGGGCCAGTAGTTTACATCCTCTGCCTTCGTCAGTGAAAAGGGTACCAAGCTAGAATTCTATCTATCTGTTCCTCAAAATATTATTAGATTAGGGGATATAGTTTTCAGTTTCAAGATAACTTTTGAGCGTTGTTTCTTTAATGGGGACAAAGGGCATCAACCTCTGTATTCCATGCATTACCCCTCTCTCACCAAATAACAGCTCTCAAAGAACATGTATAGCACTTTGCCAAGACTATGTATTTTTTCAAATTGTAGCAAAATAGAAATCAGAGAAAGTATTCCTTTGAGAATGTGTACCAGATACTAGAGTGAAGGTGCTCGTGCATTGGGAATGAGGAAATTCAGCTTAAATAAAAGACACTTGAATCTTATCCAAGGGGGTGTTTCCTGATGTCTCTGCTGCAGCAAGCTAGGAACAGGTATGTGATGGAAATTATCAACTCCTCTCTCATGCTGGCTTCCTCTCAGAGTCTTTTACTTTAGCAAACTGAAATGGGTTTGGCATCTTCCATCTTCTCTCTTTAAACTAGAAGCCAGAGGCACCCAAAGCTTCTGCCAAGACCCAAGTGACTCTTGAACTCAGAGAGACTTGAACAGAGTCTGAAGATGGTCTGAAGAAAACTGAAGAGCTCTCCTCTCTTCCACACTCACTAAATCTGTCCTACCCCAATGGAGATGCAGGTCACAGATCTCCACCAATAAAGAAAAAGTCCCATGCCAATAGGCTTTGGGAATGGAGTTATAATTTTTTTCCTTCCTTTGTTTCTTCACTTCTTCCTTCATTTTTTGGTCAGTCATTTTTAGCTGTGTCTAATTCTTCATGAGCCCACATGTAATTTTTTTGGCAAAGATACTGAATTGGTTTGCCATTTCTTTCTACAGCTCAATTTGCAGATGAGGAAAGTGAGACAGATGGAGTTAAGTGACTTGCCCAGTGTCACGCAGGTAATAAATGTCTTGGGCTTGAGTTCTTTTTTTTTAATTAAGATTTTTTTTATTTTTAGTTTACAGTACTCAGTTCTGCATGTTTTTAAGTTCAAGATTTTCTTCCCCTTCCTCCCCTCCCCCCAATTCCCCAAGATGGCATGAAATCTGATATATCTTCTACACATACCTTCACATTAAACTTATTTACACAATAGTGAAGTTGTAAAGAAGAATTATGAACAACGGAATGAATCATGAGAAAGAAGAGACAAAACCAAAAAAAGAGAAAAAAGGAAACAAAGAGAGCAAATACTTTGCCTCAATCTGCATTCAGATTCCATAGTTCTTTCTCTGGATATAGATAGCTCTCTCCATCATGAGTCCTTTGGAGTTGTCTTTGAATCCTGTATTGCTGAAAAGAGCCAAGTCTATCAAAGGTAGTCATCATAGCATCAACATATCTGTGGTTGTATACAATGTTCTCCTGGTTCTGCTCCTCTCACTCAGCATCATATGATATAGGCCATTTCAGGGTATTATAAAGTCTGTATCTTCCCCATTTCTTATAGCACAATAATATTCCATTACATTCATATACCACAATTTGTTTAGCCATTCCCCAATTGATGGGTATCTCCTTGATTTCCAATTCTTTTCTACCACAAAAAGAGCTGCCATAAATATTTTTGTACATATGGGCCCCTTTCCACTTGTATGATCTCTTTTGGATACAGTTGGGACTGATTTCAACTCAGGAAGAACAGTCTTCCTGAATCCAGGTCAGACACTCTATCCACTGCACCATCTAATAACCCCCTTCGTTCATACCTTCCTTCCTTTTCTCTTTATCTAACCAACATACTTTTTCTCTTAAGGAAATGAACTCTAGGGCCCAAATTTTAAGTCAAAAGAGCTGTGTTCTGGGGGCAGAACAAAGATGGCACTGTGAAAAGAGGAAACTACTGAAGTTCCCTCACAAATTCTGTCAGATACCTCTAAAAAAGTGAATCTGAGCAGATTTGAGGGAGTTAGAAGCCACTAGTAGACTGAGTGGAGCAGGAGCACCAGGAGCATGGAATGGCACCAGACCACAAATGGGAGCAGCAGAGGAACTCAATCAGTGCAGTGGTCTGGGAGAGTGCTGGACATGCAAAATGTGGGAGCAGGAACAGGTCCAGGGATGAAGTTGCCAGCTACAACAGAGATCCCCATGCCTCTCAGCCCGGAACAGGAGTCTGTCAGAGCTACGGCAGGCACTAGCATAGAGCCAATGGCTGTGGGAGCAGCTACCCCTGAGACCTCCAGCCCACAGTCTAAAGGTTTGAAACTTGCCTTCTTGAATTTCCAGGAGCCATGATGACTAGGTAAAATGGCTCTCATCCCTCCCTTTCTTACCCATATAATACTCCCTCCGGAGAAACCCTGAAACAGAAGAGTTGGAAGTGGGGCTTCAGTAGCCTTTTAGTGAGAGAAGTTGGGGAGAGGGCCCTTCTTGTGGTGCTGAAAGGAGACTAGTGCAGGAAGAGAGGTGTCCCAGCAAGCCCCATCTCAGCAGAATAGTGGGAGTTCCTGAGACCCAGGAGGGTGGATTTAGCAAAAGTCAACATGAGCACCCCAGGCACGCCTTTGCATAGACAGGGGAAGTGGCAGACACCAGCAAAGACAACTGCTGGGACCACCCATACTGTAGGGCAGCCCTAGGGGAAGAGAAGACTTCCAGCAGCCAGACCACCCCTCCCCCACACCTTACCAAACCAGAGGCCACAGCACAAAGAGCCAGTGAGTCCCACAAGCAGAGATCCACTTTAGAAGCCAGGCAAATAAACAAACAAACAAACAAACACCATGAAAAAAAAACATACCAGAAAATCAGACTATTGATTTCTGTTATTGAGACAGGGAATATCAAAATACCCATTCATAAGAGGATAGCATTGGCACTATATTCACATTTGAAACCTCAAAAATGAATGTGAACTGGTCTCCAGCCCCAAAAGAATTCCCAGAAGAACCCAAGAAGGACTTTAAAAACCAAATTAGAGAGGTAAAAGAAAAAATAGAAAAAATGGAAAAAATCACTGATGAGAACAAATTTTTAAAAAGTAAAGTTGGCAAAATAGTTAAGGAGGTTCAGAATATAAATGCAAAGAATATCTTATTGAAAGGTAAAATAAACCAAATGGAAAAGGAGGTACAGAAGCTAAATGAAGAAAAAATATATTAAAAATTAGAATTGGGCAAGCAGAAGCTAATGAGTCGATGAGGCATCAAGAGTGAGTAAAACAAAATCTAAAGAATGAAAAAATAGAAGAAAACATGAAATATCTGATTGGAAAAAACAACTGAGCTGGAAAATAGATCCAGGAGATATAATGTAAGGATTATTTGGTGTACCTGAAAGCCACGATGAAAAAAAAGAGCCTGGACAGTATCTATCAAGAAATCAAGGAATACTGCCCCAAGGTCCTAGAATCAGAGGGTAAAATAGTCATCTAAAGACTCCACTGATAACCCAGTGAAAGAGATCCCAAATTGAAAACTCAAAGGAATATTGTAGCCAAATTCCAGAATTATCAGGTCAAGGAGAAAATACTCCAAGCAGCCAGAAAGAAACAATTCAAATATTGCAGAACTACAGTCAGGATGACACAGGATCTTGCCACTTCTACAATAAAAGAAGGGAGGAATTGGAATATGATATTATGAAAGGCAAGGGAGCTTGAACTACAACCAAGAATCAGCTACCTAGCAAAACTGAGCATAATTTTTCTCCCACCCCACCCTATTGGATAGACACAGCCCTATAATAGGGCATGAAAACCTCACAATCCAGTGCATAAAGGCAAAAATAATCATGCATCCTTTTCAAATCATGATGCAATAAAAATTATTTGTAATAAAGGACCATGGAAAGATATACTAAAAATTAATTGGAAACTCAATAATCTAAACCTAAAGAATGAGCTGGTCAAAGAATAAAGCATAAAAAACCATTAATAATTTCATTGAAGAGAATGACAATAGTGAGACAACATACCAAAACTTGTGGGGTGCAGCAAAAGCAGTTCTTAGGGGAAGTTTTATATCTCTCAATGCTTATATGAATAAAATAGATAAAAAGGAGATCAACCAATCAAACACGCAACTGAAAAAGCTAAAAAAAAGAACAAATTGAAAATCCCCAATTAAATGCCAAATTAGAAATGCTGAAAAACAATGGAGAGATTAATAAAATTGAAATTAAGAAAACTGTTGAACTAATAAATAAAACTAAAAGTTGGTTTTATGAAAAAAACCAGTAAAATTGATAAACCTTTGGTAAATTTGTTTAAAAAAAAGAAAGAAGAAAACCAAATTACCACTATCAAAAATAAAAAAGGCAAATTCATCTCCAATGAAGAGGAAATTAAAATGATAATTAGGAATTATTTTTCCCAATTGTATGCCCATAAATGTGACAACCTGAGGGAAATGGATGAATATTTACAAAAATATAAATTGTTCAGGTAAACAGAAGAGGAAGTGAAATTCCTAAATAACCCCATCTCAGAAAAAGAAATTGAGCAAGCCATCAGTGAACTCCCTAGGAAAAAAATCTCCAAGACCAGATGGTTTTACATGTGAATTCTATCAAACATTTAAAGAAAAATTAATTCCCATACTTTATATACTATTTGGGAAAATAGGTCAAGAAGGAGTCCTACCAAATTCTTTTTATGACACAAATGTGTTACTAATACCTAAAGCAGGAAGAGTCAAAACAGAGAGAGAAAATTATAGACCAATTTCCCTAATAAATATTGATGCAAAATTAAAAAAAAATATTAGCAAAAAGATTGCAGCAACTTATCATGAAAATAATACACTTTGATCAGGTAGGATTTATTCCAGTAATGCAAGACTGGTTCAATTTTAGGAAAACTATCAGCATAATTGATCATATGAACAACAAAACTAGCAGAAACTATATGATTATCTCAATAGTTGCAGAAAAAGCCTTTGACAAAATACAACACCTATTACTATTAAAAAACACTAGAAAGCATAGGAATAAATGGGGTCTTCCTTAAAATTATAAGTAGCATCTACCTAAAACCATCAGTAAGCATTATATGTAATGGGGCTAAGCTAGATCCACTCCCAATAAGATCCAGGGTGAAACAAGGATGTCCATTATCACCCCTATTATTCAGTTTGGTACTAGAAATGTTAGCTTTAGCAATAAGAGAAGAAAAATAAATTAAAATAATTAAAACAGGCAAAAGAAGAAACTATGTTATCACTCTTTGCAAATGATATGATGATTTATTTAGGCAATCAATTAAAAAAACCACTTGAAATAATAGCAAAGTTGCAGGATATAAAATAAACCTACATAAATCCTCAGAATTCTTATATATTACTAACAAAGCCCAACAGCAAGAGATACAAAGAGAAATTTCATTTAAAGTTACTGTAGACACTACAAAATATTTGGGAGTCTACCAGCCAAAATAAATCTAGGGCCTATATGAACATAATTATGAAACACTTTTCACGCAAATAAAGTCAGATCTAAATAAATGGAAAAATATCAGTTGCTCATGGTTAGGCCAAGCTAATATAATAAAAATGACAATTTTACCTAAATTAATCTATCCAGTGCCATACCAATCAAACTACCAAGAAATTATTTTACTGAGCTGCACAAAATTATAACAAAATTCATCTGGAAAAACAAGACATCTAGAATATCTAGGGTATTAATGAAAAGAAATGCTAGAGAAGGTGGCCTAGACATACCAGATATTAAACCATACTGCAGAGCAGCAGTCATCAAAACTATCTGGTACTGGCTAAGAAACATAGGTGTGGATCAGTGGAATAGGATAGGAATACAAGATGGAGAAGTCAACGACTATAGCAATCTACTCTTTGATAAACCCTAAGAGGCCAGCTTCTGGGCTAATAATTCACTATTTCACAAAAAATGCTGGGAAAATTGGAAAGTGGTAGGGCAGAAACTGGGTATAGATCAATATCTTACACTATATACCAAAATAAAGTCAAAATGTGTTCATGATTTAGGAGTAAAGGCTGATACTATAAGTAATTTGGGAGAGCAAGGAATAGTTTACTTATCAGATTTATGGAAAAGAAAAGAATTCATCACCCAACAAGAGATAGAGAGCATTACAAAATGCAAAATGGATAATTTTGATTATGTTGAACTGAAATGTTTTTGTACAAAAAAAGCCAATGCAGCAAAAATGAGGAGGGAAGCAGAAAATTGGAAGAAAATCTTTACAACTAGTATCTCTGATAAAGGCCTCATTTCTAAAATATACAGGGAACTGAGCCAACTGTATAGGAATACAAGCCATTCCCCCATCGAGAAATGGTCAACGGATATGAACAGGCAGTTTTCAGAGGAAGAAATTAAAGCTATCTACAGGCATATGAAAAAATGCTCTGGATCACTACTGATTAGAGAAATGCAAATCAAAATAACTCTTAGATACCACATCTCTCCTGTAATATTGGCTAAAATAACAAAGCAGGAGGATGATAAATGCTGGAGAGGATGGGGGAAAATTGGAACATTGTTACATTGCTGGTGGCGTTGTGAGATGATCCAGCCATTTTGGAGAGTAATTTGGAACTACGCCCAAAGGGCCATAGGAATATTCATACCCTTTGACCCAGCAATACCACTTCTAGGGTTGTATCCCAAAGAAATCACACAAGCGGGAAAAGGACCCATATGTACAAAAGTATTTATAGCAGCTCTTGTTGTGGTAGCCAAGAACTGGAAATCAAAGGGATGGCCATCAATTGGGGAATGGCTGAACAAGCTGTGGTATATGAAGGTAATGGAATACTATTGTGCCATAAGAAATGGGGTGATACAGACTTCATAACAACCTGGAAAAACCTACTCGACATAATGCTGAGTGAGCGGAGCAGAGCCAGGAGAACATTGTACACAACCACAGATATATGGATTCTATGAGGACCAACCCTGACAGACTTCGCTCTTCTCAGCAACACAAGGTGCAAGGACAACTCCAAAGGACTCCTGATGGAGAATGCTATCTACATCCAGAGAAAGAACTATGAAGTTTGAATGCAGATTGAGGCACACTTCATGCTTACCTTTTTCTCTTCTCTTTCGTTTTTGTTTTTGGGTGTTTTTTTTGGTTCTGTTTCTTCTTTCTCACGGTTCATTCCATTGGTCATAATTCTTCTCTGCAACTTGACTAGTGTATAAATTAATTCAATGCGAAATTAAAAAAAAAAGAATCAGGACAAAAAGGGAAAACTACAAGAAGGAAAAAAATGCCTTGATCTGCATTCAGATGCCATAGTTCTTTCTCTGGATGTGCTTAGCATTTCCTATCATGAGTCTTTTGGAATTGTCTTGGATCATTGTGTTGCTGAGAAGAGCTAAATATATCATACTCAATCATTTTTCAATGTTGCTGTGGTACAATGTACTCCTGGTTCTGCTCAGTTTACTCAGCGTCTGTTCATGTAAGTCTTTACAGGTTTTTCTCAAATTTGCCTACTCATCATTTCTTATAGAATAATAATATTCTATTACATTCATATGCCACAACTTGTTCAGCCATTTCCAAACTAATGGGCATTCCCTCAATTTCCAATTCTTTGCCACCACAAAAAGAGCTGATATAAACATTTTAGGACACATACGTCCTTTTCCCCCTTTTGATGATCTCTTAGGGATCCAGACCTAGTAGTGGCATTGCTAGATCAAAGGGTATACACACTTTACTTGCACTTTGGGCCTAGTAGTCTAAGATCTTACAGTATTTTTGAAACTAACAAGTTAATGTTAGTCAGTAGTGTGATATGGTAGCCAATTCTAATCAACAGAAACTTTAAGGGCATTTAAAAAGATTTACAGTGACCAGAACAAGGAAAATAAGGCCCTATGGTTCTCTGGTTTTGTCAGATTGCATCCAGAGTATCATATACAGGTCTGAGAAATAAATTACAAGAAGGAAACTCACGAGATGAGACAAGTGGAGATTAATTCCATATGAGGATTAGTTGATAGATCTTGGGGTGTTTAGCCTGGAGAAGAGATGATTTGGGGGTGGAGCAGTGTGAGCTATCTTTAAATACTTGAAAAAAAATTCATATGGAAGGAGAAAGAACCATTTTTGTAACACCAGAGGACAAAACTAGGATTCATAGGCAGAATTTCTTGAGAGGTTAATTTGAGCTTAATACAAAGAGGAAAAAATTAAAACAAAACAAAACAAACAAAAATACCTTTCCTAACAATTACACCAATCCTCAACTGGAATGGATTAATTGAAGAGATAGTGAGCCAGTTAGTCAAGAAATACTAAGTTTCTACTCTATCTCAGGTAATACATTAATGCCTGGGGATACAGAGAAAGATAAAAGATGGTCCCTGACCTCTGGGACTTCGCGATCCAATGAGCAAGTCAACTTGAAAATGACTATGTACAGAACAGCAAAGAGTCTAATGTCGCTGAATCATAGAGTATATGATGATTATATAAAGTAGAAGAAGACTAAAAAGGTTGGAGGGGCTATTTAAAGGGCTTTATTTGATTGCAGATTAAACAGATGTGGAGTTCACTGAGTTAGCTATAACTGGAGATTTTTAAGTGGAGACTTAGGGGTGGGGGTGGGAGATGTAGTGAGCAATGCCTGAAGGTGCTTGTGGCTTGACCTCAATGGAAGACAAGTTGAAATTCAAATTCTATCTTAACACAGAGACACCACCCCCTTGAATAATTTCCTGTTTCACCCTCTTTCACTCTTTCAATGCTGTATCCAGTGAGGTAAATGAAGAGGAGGACATATAGAGGAGTTATAAACATTACATAGGGGAAATTCTCAGCACCCTTTTCTCCAAAATCTCTTTTATTTCATTATTTTCCCATTATTTTTGTTGTTCTTGCTATTTCTGTTGCTGCTGGCTACACTGCATTTGGACTCTATACTCCATGGCAATGAACAATTAATAGGCTACTGCTCTTCCTCCCTCCCCATACATATGTACTTTTCATTTTTCAATAAGAAATTGTGAGTAGAATAGACATAAATTTGTCTCCATGAAATTACATTTTCTCCTCTCAAAATCCATCCCTCTTTTGAACTTCCCTCTTTCCATGGGGAGCAACATCATTTTTCCATTCTCCCAGGTCCTCAACCTCCTCATTATTCAAGTCTCCTTATTCAACTAAAATTGGTCTCTTTGAAGATACCAACTATATCTTAATTGCCAAATCTAATGATCTTTTCTGAATCTTCATTCTTCTTGACATCAGCAACATTTGATACTATTGAGTATCCTTAATCTGTTGGATTCTCTGTCTCTAAACAAATTCTATCCTTGTTCTCTTCCTATATGTTGAAAATTTCTTGAGTCTCCTTTTCTGGAGCATTATCCATATCTCACTTCCTAACTGTAGGTATTGCTCAAGGCTTTGTTTTCTCTGCAGACATTCTTACTTGGTGACTTTATCAGATCACATGGGCTCAAATATTTACCTTCATCAGATCTATGGGATTAATTATTATCATCTCTAATACTCCAAACTCCACTCTGAGGCCTTGGGATTTTTATTGATGTGCATCAATTACATTAAACAAAAAACCCACATCCACTTTGCCACTCCTTTGACATCTTTAAGCACTCCTTAATCTATTTCTGTTTTCCAACTCTAGACCTAAGAACAATAATGAAGTAAAAATTACCAAAATACTCTTTCTGGCCCAATATTCCCCTTGACATTTTGTCTACTCTTATTAAAATGTAAGCTCTCAATCAGATAGAGTGGTGGATCAATGGAATAGGTTAGGTATACAAGACACAGCAGTCAATGACTATAGAAATCTACTGTTTGATAAACACAAAGACTCCTTCTGGGATAAGAACTCACTATTTGACAGAAGAAAAAAAACTGCTGGGAAAACTGGAAAATTGTATGACAGAAACTAGGCATAGAACAATACCTTACACCATATGTCAAGGTAAAATCAAAATGGGTAAATGATTTAGACATAAAAGGTGATATCATAAGCAAATTAGGAAAGCAAGTAATAGTTTACCTGTCAGATCTATGGAGAAGGGAAGAATTTATAACAAAACAAGAGGCAAAATCGATAATTTTGATTACATTAAATTAAAAAGTTTTTGCAGAAACAAAGCCAACGGAAACCAGAAAGTTGGGAAACAATTTTTATAGCCAGTCTCTCTGATAAAGGCCTCGTTTCTAAGACATATAGAGGACTGAGCTAAATTTATTAGAATACAAGTCATTCCCCAAATGGTAAGTAGTCAAAGCATGTGAATAGGCAGTTTATAGATGAAGAAATTAAAGCTCTGTATAGTCATAAAAATGCTCTAACACTATTGATTAGAAACATGCACATTAAAACAATTCTGAGGTACCACTTCACACCTATCAGAATAGCTAATATGACAAAAAAGGAAAATGATAGGTGTTGGAGAAGATTTGGGAAAGTTAAAACACTAATGCATTGCTGATGGAGTCATGAACTGGTTCAACCATTCTGGAGAACAATTTGGAACTATGACCAAAGGGTTGTAAAACTGTGCATACCCTTTGATCCAGCAATAGCACTACTAGGTCTGTATCCCCAAGAGATCATAAAAAGGGGAAAAGGATGCACATGTACCAAAATGTTTATAGCCACTCTTTTTGTGGTTGCCAAGAATTGGAAATTGAGGGGATACCCATCAATTGGGGAATGGCTGAACAAGTTGTGGTATATGAATGTAATAAGATACTATTCTTCTGTAAGAAATGATGAGCAAGTGGATTTCAGAAAAAAAAAAGAAACCTTGAAAGATTTACATGGACTGATACTGAGTGAAGTGAGTAGAACCAGAACACTGTGCACAGTTAATTGCAACATGCAATGACCAACTTTGGTAGCCTTAGCTCTTCTCAGCAATACAATGATCTAACAACTCCAAAAACTCATGATGAAAAATGTTATCCACATCCATAGAAAGAACCTTTGAGTCTGCATGCAGATTGAAGCATACTATTTCTTTTTTTTCCTTTCTCATAGTCTTTCCCTTTTGTTCTTATTCTTCTTTCACAACATGACTAATATGAAAATACTTTTAATAAGATTGCACATTTATTGCCTATATCAGATTGTATGCCATCTTGGAGGAGTGGCGAGGAGAGGAAGGGAGGGAGAAAAAAATTGGAAATCAAGATCTTATGAAAGCGAACATTGAAAAGTTATTTTACATGAAATTAGAAAGAAATACTATTAAGTGAAAAAAGAGAAACTAAAATAAAAGGAATGGAGGTCTGCCTGAGACCTAAGCCTTTAGGTGAATATGCCAACTTGAGAAAGGCTACACTTGAATTTTAAGCTATTTGGGGGGGGGGGGCTTGATAAAACTCTAGGGCAGGGGTTCTGAACCTGGTGTCCATGAACTTTCTTTGTAAAAAAAATGATGACTGTCTTTCAATATCCTATCAGTTTCCTATGTAAAAAATAATAAAAAAAATATGTAAGCTTTCTCTGGGCAGAAGCTGTCTTGCTTGCTTATATTTGTCTCCACAGTGTTTCTATACAACACCACAGAGTCTAAACCTTTAAGAAATATCCATTCTATATTTACTGATTTGTATATCCAACCTTAATATCGCTCTGGATTTTACATCACTAACAGCCTGTTATAAACTTTAAGCCCCATTAGTATCTCAAACGAAACATGTTCAAATCCAAATTCATTGCCTTCCTTCTAAAAGTTACCCCACTTCCAAATATCCCTCTTTCTGTGGAGAATACAAACATACTTTCAGTCACCCAGGATCACAACCTTGGTATGATCCTGAACTTCTTATTTTCCCTCATCTATACATCCAATCAATTTCCAAATCCTGTCAGTTCAAATTCTGCAACCTGTCTTATGTAACATCCTTCTTTTCACTTGCACATCTACAAGCCTAATTGAATTTATCATCAATTTTACCTAAACTATTTCAATAGCATTCTACCCATTCTAATCCATCCTCTACACATCTACAAAATTGATCTTCCTGAGTCATATAGTTCTGACACGATTCCCCCTACCCAGTAAACATTAGTGCCATCTTATTAACTCTAGAATATTTTTTTTTACTTTTTGTAGACATTTAAAAATTCATATTTATAAGTTGTATAACATTTACAATTATTGATTCAATATGAGAGACATGTAGTCAATAGCTTTTTTTAGGGAGGTGATCAAAAAGTTTGGAGATCATTGCTGTAGAAGATTAATTCTCAGATATGATGATCTCTGATATTTCTTTCAGTTCTATAATTCTATGATTCTTTTTTTTTTCAAAATGCCTCCACCCAAACAAAGCCTAAGTAACAAAGGGCTGGGTCAAACATTAAGCCAGTGAATGGCTGTTCCTGGTCTATTTATGTTATTCTGAGTCCTGACTATTCTCTCATTGGCATCTCAGAAATAAACTTGAATTTTTCATGTAGCATAGATATCATGTTTCAAAAACCAGAATGGGGTCTGCACCAGCCCACTTAGAAGACCCATGGGAAATAAGGAATTTTGATTTTCATTTTTGTTTGTTTTTTTCTCAGGGGGAAAAAAATCTTGGATTTTTATGTCTTTTTCTCAAATTTATCTGGACCAATTTTAATCAAGTAGTAAATAGAGGGAAGAGTGGTGAAAAATATTAAGATGTTTCAGAATTATTTCAATAATTAGAAAATAATGCTCAGTCCATCATCAAATGTGGGGGTTTCTATATTTATTGATTCCACACATTTTATAATTCCATTTCTGGTATGGCAGATCTGTACACAAACTGTTAAAAAAAGTTATTGCATTCTATTTAAGTAACTGTACACCTAGCAGTGGCTTTCCCCTGGGAGTATCGACTTTTGCTCTTCTCTTTTGCCCTGTAACGTGCCAAATTGATTTAAATAGTATAAATTAGTCTAAATATCTGTTCTCCCAAGTCAGAAAAGATACCGGCATCATCTATACAGTATTGGTTTTAGGGCCATCAAATGCATTCGATAGAAGCTGATTAAAATTTATGGAAAAGAATTAGTGATAAAAGGATTTAATTGAAAGTTTATTGAAAGTAATTGAAATTAATGAAAGCTATTGATAGAGATGAGGATTAATTAAATTAAGAGGGAGAAATTGTTTTTAATTGGGTTTTAATTGGCTACTACTAAAATTGAGTGGAATTCAATAGAAAAATTGATGGGCTGTCTGCTGACTTTAAGAGATTGATATTCAAGATTGTCAACATTTAAAAGAAACCATGATCCCAGAGAGATAATCATTGATTTCCTAGATATGTAAAAATTTACATTTCTTGCTTGTTTAATTATAATACATATAAAATAGCTTTAAACTGATAAAATGTTTTGAAACATTCACATTTTAATGAAAAGATCCAGAAACCAATTTGCATAGAAATTTAATACATTGTATATATGTATATGAACACATATACATATACACATTTGCTGTTGTTATTCAGTTGTTCAGTCATGTCTAACTCTTTGTGACCCCATGAACTGTTACACTACAGGAACTTCTATCCTCTACTATCTCTTAAAGTCTGTCCAAGTTCATGTTCATTGTTTCCATGTCACTATTTATCAATCATCCTCTGCTGTCTCCTTTTCCTTTTGCCTTTAATTTTCCCCAGCATCAGATTATTTTCCAATGAGTCCCATCTTATTATTATTTTACAAAAATAGTCATTTCAGCTTCAGTATTTGTCCTTCCAGTGAATAGCCTGAATTAATTTCTTTAACTATTGACTGATTTGATCTCATTGCTGTCCAAGTGACTCATGTGTGTGTGTGTGTATATCCATACCTACACACAGGTATATACATATGCCTTCCCTTCCTACCTCCTTTTATTCCTACATGTCTAATGATGCAGAGCTAAAAACAGTTTTCCTGCAAGAGGCCTGGAACTTTATTTATAGATATTCCCCTTGAATTATATAACTCAGAATATTTCTACTTGTTACCTCAACTTCTGTTCCCCTCATCCCAATACTGCCACCGGAGAGGTAAGGGTAGTGCCAGAATTCCAATTTTATCATTCTCCTGTAGGCTGTGAAAATACTCCAGCAGCAATTAGTCATTCATTCTTCTATGTATTCGGTGAGTATTATTGAATGCCTATTCCTCATGAGGAAGAAGAACAAACACTAAGGAGATTTGCAGAGAGGTAGACAAAATCCCTTCTTTCTAGGTTCTTAAAATTTTAGAAGTGAGATAGTGTATACACAAAAAACTCCAAATACCTAGCACAATACTAGGGATGGCAATGTTATCTGAGTTGTAAAGACATTACTAAATAAGCTCGATAAATGATCATTGAATGAATAAAAAAGGCAAATGAATTAATGAGTGCAATAGGTGTGAATAAAAATATTAAGTTTTAATTCCTGGTATTCACCCCACTTCACTGATAGGGTGATGAGTCTGAAGGAACAGATAGAAATATTGAATTGTACAGCACATTTCCCTACTTAAAAAACTCCACTGGTTTCCTAATATCAAATATAAAATAATATATTTGATGTTTAAAGTCTTTTATAACCTAGCTCCTTCTCCATCATCTTTCCAATCCTTTTACATCTTATTCTATGCCAGATACTTGTATTCTATTAGCACTGGCCTGCTTGCAGTTCCTCAAACAAAATACTCCATGTCCCAACTCATGGCACTTTCACTGGATGTGCCCCATGCTGTGTTGGCAACCAAAAATGGGCTCCTTAGCACTTAGTCAAGAAGTGTCCTTGACTAGTTTGGCTTTTTCCCCTGAACTGAATGCTGTTTGTATGTTGGATTGGAGTAAGCTTGTCGGCCCCTTCACCTTGCTTCCCTTGCTTAAGCTGATGGAAAGAACCTGTGCTTTCCTGGTCAACCCCTTCACCTTGCTTAAGCAGATTGAAAGAACCTGTGCTTTCTGTGGCGAACCTTACACCCCCGCAGAAGCCAGATGGTTAAAAACAGCTTCCGTTGGAGCCAGAGGCTGCTACAGCTACAGCCACAGCCGAAGCAGGAGCTGCCAGTGGCAGAGCTGACCTACGGGAGGAAGCTGAACAAGGACTTCAGGCCAGTGGGTAATCTTTTTACCATAGAGGGGGAAGCATGATTTTGCTTTACGCAATCATGTTTCTCTGTAGCCTCCTGGTTACTCTTTCGAGGCGTACTTATTGGGCCTGGAAGCTTTTGATCAATATATCGAAATGGGGTTGCTGGTTCATGGGTTGGTTACTGTGGAGCCTAAATATATGTTTTGATTCTTCTGCCTTCTACTTTGAGAGTTTCTTATATCTGGCTGTTCTGAACCTTTCAGACATGTATATGATCCTCTTTGAGATTATAAACTCTGCCCTCCTAATACACATGCCTAGACTGTTCTCTCTCTTCATCTCCTCTTTCTGCCTTCTCTGGCTTCCTTCAAGTTACAGTTACAATTCTATCTTCTACAGGAATCTTTTCGTGATACCTCTTTATTCTAATACCTTCTTTCTGTTTTTTATTTCCTATTGATCTTGTGTATAGCTTGTTTGCACATTGGCATTCGCATGATGTCTCCCCTATTAGATTGTGAGGTCCTTCAGGGTAGAGACTCTCTTTTGCCTTTCTTTGTATCCTCAGCACTTAAAATAGTGCCTGGCACAAAGCTATCACTTAATAAATACTTAACTACTGACTTATTTTCAGGAAAAGTGCTTTTATTTTAATTGTGTTTGTTGTTGCTATTCTATTTTTGCATAGTTAGATAAGGGAAGAATAAGTAGTTTGTAGATCTTATCTCAATTTTAATATTTCTTAAAAGTATTGGTGGCTATAGTGAATATTATAACAGCTAATAACAATGTATCTTCTAACCAGGATGGTCAACAGAGACTTTATGAGGATCTGCGACTAGCTCACCAGACACAGGTCAAAACAATTCTCAATGATTCAAAGACTAAAGGAATAAAGAGAAGGGATTTTTTTTTTGGTATAGCCATTGTGGCCTAGCTCAGCAGTCAATGATGGAACTTGTCATCTCCCACTGCAAATCTTTCTGTCTTCTCTTCTTTCTCAGTAGTCAAATAGGGGATTCCACCATTACACAATGCAAATTCATCCTTGATGAGGCATAACAAGAAGCAGGCTTATCCAAAGCTTCCATATGGTTGCTAAGAATGGCAATCAAGTATGCTTCAAGATGGGCAGTGCTGTTAGACTTATAAGGCAACTAACCATCTCCCCCATCTTCCTAGGACTCTGATGAGTACAATAACCCAGGTATCCTGCACTGCAGAATTGGAGAGCTGATTGAGAGCCTGACATAACCTGGGTCACAGTACAGAAAAATGCCTAGCATCTGGCATCCTATCTTTATCCTCTTGCCAGGCCTAAAGATCATAGCACCTATGGCCTGGGTCATGCATAGTCAAAAACCTTGTTGTCTTGCTGAGTGTCTGTAATGCCAGCAATATCCATTTTGCTCCTGTCCCTTCCCCTATTTCTCAGCTTCTTCTCTGAAATAAAGCATTTACTCATTGTCTGAAGCAAAATATGTTCTATTTAAAAATGCTTATTGCTTTTTGCCTTATTGGTTGTTTTGCATCTTCCACAGCAATTTCTAGGCACCCCCAAAATCACTTGCTGTAAACTAAGTTATGCACTGTGGGGATATGTATTCTCTCCATATTCTACTCCTCCTCCCCCCTCCTTCCTTAACTTACCCCAGGGAGGCTGAAATCCTGGCTCCTAAGAGCAAATGAGGTCACAAGCAATTAGAGATGGAACCCACTGGATTTTTTTTTCCTGGAAAGGCATCTTGGCACTTCTCAACTGCAAAATAAATCATTGAAAACAAATCCTTTCAGAGCTGATAGATGACATCCCAGTCACTGTTCAAATTTATTTTAATTTCTATAATAAATTGCACCTGTAAGCGACAGTCATTTAATTTTTCATCGTACTCAGCTCCCAGCACTGTTAATAGCCCTCCTCAGGTATCATGCAATGGGTTTCCCAGTCATTAGTTCACTTTACTGAGGGCACATTCTGTTTGACACACATTACCCTCTATGAATATTTTCAGAAATCAATATTAAGTCCAAACAGAAAATGGGTGATTTTATTATACAATATACAACCTCTGGGGAGAAAGTTTCATAATGAGATTTATGGGAAACTGTGTATGTAAAAATATCATTTTTAGTGCTAATCCTCTTAAATATAGATGGTACTGCCTTGTTCCAAATAGAAAGTAGAAGCTGTTATGTCTTCAATTGGCTCAAGTATGATAGAATTCTATTATCATTGATAGTGTAATATGGGCTAGCTAGGTGATGCAGCAGATAGAATGCCAGGCCTGAAGTCAGAAAGACTCATCTTCCTGAGTTCAAATCAGGACTAAGACATTTACTAGCTGTGTGACCCTATATAAGTCACTTAACCGTATTTGCCTTAGTTTCCTCTTCTGTAAAAGGAGCTGGAGAAGGAAATGGCAAGCTAATCTAGCATCTTTGCAAAAACAAACAAATGGGGACAAAAAGTCAGACAAACTGAAATGACTGAAAAATGAAAACTAGTGTGGCATATGTTACAAGATAATTCAAAAACTTATCAATAAATTCCCCAACCCCCAAGAATTTTGAACTACTTTTGAGAATAAATATAGAAAATAATGTTTTTACTCAAGTGATCTAAAACATCTGCTATTATAGCAAAAAGGAAAATGTAATAGAAATCTAGGGCCTCATTCTTTAATCATACTCATCTTTTATACTGGCAAAAATTTGATTTGATCTATGCTCTAATGTACACTAACCAATAAATGCCCCTCTTTTTTTAACAGTTTCTTTCTAACAGCTAGTAAGTGTGTTAGGCCTAATTTGAACTCAGGAAGATGAGTCTTTCTGGCTTCAGGCCTGGTACTCTACCCACTGCACCACCTAGCTAGCCCATATTACACTATTGATGATAATAGAGTTCTATCTTACTTGAGCTGATTGAAGAAATAAAAACCTCTACTTTCTATTTGGAGTAAGGCAGTATCATTTTTTAACAGTTGTTAATACAACCTGTGTCCCTGACTCTACAGCAAAGTACTCATCGATAAGTAATTTTAAGCCCCTACTATATGCAATGTCCTTGGGGGTACAAAACAAAAAAAAAAAGAAACTGTCTCCATCTTAAAGGAGTTTACATTCTACTGGGCAAATACATCAGAGTCATAGATATGTAAATACTATATTTTAATCCAACATATACACACAGTGACAAGAAGATGGTATTAAATTTAGGGGCACCAGGAAAGGCTTCTTCAAGAGGACGGCATTTGACCTGAGACATAAAGGAAGGCAGGGATGAAAAGAAGTCCAGATGAGTTAGGAGAACATTCTAGGTTTGTGCAAAGGAACATAGGTAGAAGTCGGTACACACTGCATGAGAAATGCCAAGGAATGTAGTCTGACTACAGCATAGAGAATGTTTAATGCACAGTAATGTGTAACCAAAATCAAGAGATAGGCTGGGACCGGAATATAAAGGGCATTGTTTAAATGTCAATCAGTGGAAACCATATTCTACCCAAAGTAAATGGGGAGCCAGTGAAGTTCCTTGAGCAGGAAATAGATATTATCAGAATTCTACTTTAGAAATAGAAATTTGATTCCTGTATCAAATGAATTAACATAGGGAAAGCACTTTGAAAACTTTAAATGGTATCTGTACTAATAACAGCAGTAGTGGTACCATTGTCATTAATACTATTAGATATTGGTGGCAAGAAGAGTAGTTAAGTAACTGTTGTAATAATCTGTAAAAACTGATGAGGGTCTAGGCTAGAATGGTTGTAGTATGAGTAGAAAAACAGACAAATTCAAGAGATACTTAAGATATAAATCTATATGTCCCATATTCTGATTGGATACAGCATATAACAGAGGAAATATTCAAGGAAGACTTCTGCATGTCCACTGAGATCTCTTCCAACTCTCAAATTCTGTGACTGCGATATATATGGAAAGAGATATGCAAGATTTGCAAAGGAAGCAAAGGACCCTGAGTACCTACAAAAATGGTGATTCCCCTGACAGCAACTCTGTAAGACTTGGCAGTATGCCTGCCAGAGATGCTTGAAAGGAACAGATTCACCTCGGGACAGAGGACTCTGTTCTATAGGAAATAAAGGAGAAATTCTCAGAGCAGTACTGATACTTCTTGAGAATCATTACGGGGTAGTGGAAAGAACATTACACTTAGAATCCAAGAGACCTGGAATAAAGTTCAAATCTGTACACTTCCTATTGTATCTCCGTGGTGTTGACAAGCCATTTCACATCTCAAATTCTCATTTACAATTCTTCTAAGATATGCATTATACACTTTGCCCCAAAGTTCTAACAGGATAGTTGTGAAGAAAATGACTTGTAGACTTGAAAATGATTTGCAAGTATCTGTTATTACTATCATTATTACAAGATCCATTAGGAAGAATGAAAAAAAAAGGATTTATTAAATACCTAATGTTTATCAGGCCCTATGCTAATGGTTTTGTAAATGTTCTCTCATTTGATTTTCAAAATAACCCTGAGAAGCAGATGTTATTATTATCTCTTTATTGTAGTAGAGGAAACTGAGGCAGACAGAGGATAAATATCTTCTTTCTTTTTCTTTTTTTTAGGGGGAAAGCAGGGCAATTGGGGCTAAGTGTCTTGCCCAAGGTCACACAGCTAGTAAGTGCGTCAAGTATCTGAGGTCACATTTGAACTCAGGTCCTCCTGACTCCAGGGCTGGTGCTCTGCCCACTGCGCCATCTAGCTGCCCCAAGAGGATAAGTATCTTGCCCAAGATCACACAAGTGTTAAGTGTTTGCAACTGGATTTAAACTAAGGTCTTCCTGACTAGTATACAGTGTGCTAACTGGCTGATTAACACTCTTTAAAAATCTTCACTTCCATTTTAATTTTGATTTTTAAATAGTGAGTAATATCATTCTTCCTGTCTTCTTTCACAACTTCAGATTTATTCTTGACCCTTTCCTTTCTCTATATTTAGAGTTGCCAGGTCTTAAGGATTCTGCCTCTACAACATATCTTTTTCACTGACAAGGCTACCGTACTAGTTAGGTTCCTCATTACCTCTTGCAGAGATTAGTATGTTGTTGTTCATTCATTTCAGTCATGTTCAATTCTTTGTGACCCCATTTATGATCCCATTTGGGGTTTTCTTGGCAAAGATAGTAGAGTAGTTTGCCATTTCTTTCTCCAGCTCATTTTATACATGAGGAATCTGAGGCAAACAGGGCTAAATGACTTGGCTCAGGGTCATGTC
The DNA here is from genome assembly GCF_011100635.1 of Trichosurus vulpecula. Taxonomy (NCBI): domain Eukaryota; kingdom Metazoa; phylum Chordata; class Mammalia; order Diprotodontia; family Phalangeridae; genus Trichosurus; species Trichosurus vulpecula. Next base: position 367,850,698 of record NC_050575.1, on the reverse strand, counting down.
TGAGGCCAGATTTGAACTCAGGAAGATGGGTATTCCTGACTCCAGGCCTGGCACTCTATCCATTGTATTACCTAGCTGCCTCAAGTTGTGCAGTATTCTTCTGTTTGCTCTCTAGGTCTATATTCCCTCTCATCTCAAATCCTTCCTCCACATAACTGCTAAATTGAGATATTCTTAAGTTATTGGTTTAACTCAGGCACTCCCTTTCTCAAGCTGGGCCAAGTCCAGTCATGCTGGTGAATATCAAGCCACTTGACCCCAATACCTCTGGAGGAGAAAGTGAGACTTGTGAACTTGCACAGCCCTCTGTTACTCAAATCATATTCAACTGCAAGTCATGTCATCATTTCCCTGATGTCATGGTCCTCTTTGAGAAGGTAGGACAAACATAACCTGTGAGTAGCCTCTCTTCCCCTCCTTCCCTCTCCCCTCCCCTCCTCTGCCCTCTCCTTTCCTCATAAATTTTGATGGCTGAAGCCTGCCTCCTTTACTTTGGGTTTACTGGCTAAATTTCTTTCTCAAAAACCAAACCTTAAACCCAGTTCACTCTGGAGCTCATAGATTGGATAATTGGTCCCTGCCCTCCTAGCACACAGTGAATGTAAATACTAAATAGCAACTGTTTCTCTTTTGGTCTGGAACCCTAAGGGTCTTCCCCTCCCAGTTTGATTTTTTTTTGAGTTTTTGTTTAAAGGTGTCATCCCTCGAGTAACTTCTTAGAGGCCTATTCACTGAATGGGCATTACCTCACTCACAGTGAGCATCTGAAAAGACCTTAGCCTAAAAGGGCTAGTGTCTTCCAGTGCATCCTGGGCCATCTCCAGTTATCCTGGTGGATATCAGGCCACTGGACCCAGATGGCTCTGGAGGATAAAGTGAGGCTGGTGATCATGCACAGCCCTCCCTCACTCTAATCAAAGTCAACTGCAAGTCATGTCATCATTTCCCTGATGTCATGGTCCTCTTCGAGAACAAAGGACAAACATAACAACAATGCTATCTCAAAAAGTTTTACTGACTCCCTTTTACTATTAGAATAAAATACAGGGTCCTCCACCTGGCATTTAGAGCCCTTTTCAGGCGAGCTTCAGCCAAACTTTCCAGGCTTTTGTATATAACTCTTCTTCATCTACTCTATTTTCATTTTTCCTCCTTTTTCATATTTTGTTATTTAATATTTTAGTTTTCAACATTGATTTTCACAAGACTTTGAGTTACACATTTTCTCCCCATTTCTACCCTCCTCCCCACTCCAAGATGGAATATATTCTGATTGCCCCATTCCCCAGTGAGCCTTCCCTTCTGTCACCCCACTTCCCCCCATTCCCTTTCCCCTTACTTTCTTGTAGGGCAGGGTAGATTTCTATGTCTGTGACCAGAATGGCCTTTGTTTTCTTTGAGTGACTCAGCTTATCTCATTGAGCCTCGCTGGGTGCTGGGGCTTCTCTTCCAGGGCAGGAAGCCCAGAGAGCATGCCAGGAAGCAGAGAACTTCCTGTGTGATGAGTCATGGGGCTGGCTGAGGGGAGGTGTTAACTCCAGAGCCATGCCCTATTGGGTGTTAACCTAGTCTGCGCTAGGGGGAGGGGCCAACTCAAGAACCAGTCGGCCCCGGTCATTCAGGCGGCGCTTGATGATGTCAAAAACTCTATAAGAGGGGAGAGGACAGCTTGAAGAGCTCTCTTTCCTTTTCCAGTTGGTGTGGGAGCAGCGGAAGCGTGACTCTGGGCCAGCCCTTGCTCTCAGGCCGAGCCCAGATGTTGGTAAATATGAATTGTATTGGGTCTGTCTGTTGATATTTGTAATTTGTTTGTATTTTGTTCTGAAGTTCAGGGTAGTGGTTTTGTTTTCCCCCAAACTAAATGAATGTTCTGAACTTGAGAGTACTGGCTGTTTGTTCCCCTGAACTTGCTGAATGAATGTGTATTTGGTATGTCTCTTGATGTTTGCCTGTATGCTCCCCTGAACTAACTGAATGCTAACTGATTGCTGGTGTTTTTCCCCTGCACTAAATGAATGTTGTCTGTATGCTAACTGAATGCTGGATTAAAGTAAGCTGGTCAACCCCTTCACTGTGCTTTCCTTGTTTAATAAGATAAAAAGAAACTGTGCTTTCCCGGCCTCCCGACAGCCTCCTGGGTGCCGGCAGCCTCTTGGGTGCTGGCTGTGGGGGGATCTTATGCCCCCACAGAAGCTGCTAGCTGCGTTGTTAAAACAATGCCCCATTCCCTATATATCTAATGTCCCAGTTACATGCAAAAACAACTTTTTTAGCATCTGCTTTCAAAAGTTTGAGTTCCAAATTCTCTCCCGTCTTCCCTTCCCAAACACCCTCCCTAAGAAGGAAAGCAGTTCAACATAGGCCACACGTATCATTATGCAAAATTCTTCCACAATAATCATGTTGTGAAAGACTAAGTATATTTACCTCCATCCTATCCTGTCCCCCTTTATTCAATTTTCTCCCTTGACCCTGTGCCTTTTCAAAAGTGTTTGCTTTTTATTACCTCCTCCTCCTATCTGCCCTCCCTTCTATCATCCCCCCTATTTTATCCCCTTCTCCCTACTTTCCTGTGGGGTAAGATACCCAATTCAGTGTGTATGTTCTTTCCTCCTCAAGTCAAATCTGATGAGAGAAAAATTCACTCATTCCCCCTCACCTGTCCCCTCTTCCCTCCCAACAGAACTGGTTTTTCTTAACACTTTTATGTGAGATAATTTGCCTCATTCTATCTCTCCCTTTCTCCTCCCAACATATTCCTCTCTCACCCCTAATTTAATTTAATTTTTGTAGATATCATCCCTTTATATTCAACTCACCCTGTGCCCTCTGTCTATGTATACTATATATATTCTCTTCAACTACCCTAATACTGAAAGGGGTCTCATGAATTACACATATCATCTTTACTTGTAGGAATGTAAACAAAACAGTTCAACTTTAGTAAGTCCTTATAATTTCTCTTTCTTGTTTACCTTTTCACGTTTCTCTTGATTCTTGGGTTTGAAAACCAAATTTTCTATTCAGCTCTGGTCTTTTAATTGAGAAAGCTTGAACATCCTCTATTTTATTAAAAATCCATATTTTGCCTTGGAGCATGATACTCAGTTTTGATGGGTAAGTGATTCTTGGTTTTAATCCTAGCTCCTTTGACCTCCAGAATACCATATTGAAGACCTTCAATCCCTTAATGTAGAAGCTGCTAGATGTTGTGTTACTTTGATTGTGTTTCCACAGTACTCAAATTGTTTCTTTCTGGCTGCTTGCAGTATTTTCTCCTTGATCTGGGAACTCTGGAATTTAGTGACAATATTCCTAGGAATTTTCTTTTTGGGATCTTTTTGAGGAGGTGATCTGTGGATTCTTTCAATTTGTGTTTTAACCTCTGGCCCCAGAATATCAGGGCAGTTCTCCTTGATAATTTCTTAAAAGATGATATCTAGGCTCTTTTTTTGATCATGGCTTTCAGGTAGTCCAATAATTTTTAAATCATCTCTCCTGGATCTATTTTCCAGGTCAGTGGTTTTTCCAATGAGATATTTCACATTGTCTTCCATTTTTTCATTCCTTTGGTTCTGTTTGATAATATCTCGATTTCTCATAAAGTCACTAGCTTCCACTTGCTCCAATCTAATTTTTAAGGTAGTATTTTCTTCAGTGGTCTTTTGGACCTCCTTTTCCATTTGGGTAATTCTGCCTTTCAAGGAATTCTTCTCCTCCTAGTATTTTTGGATCTCTTTTGCCATTTGGGTTAGTCTATTTTTTAAGGTGTTACTTTCTTCAGTATTTTTTTGGGTCTCCTTTAGCAAGTCATTGACTTGTTTTTCATGATTTTCTTACATCACTCTCATTTCTCTTCCTAATTTTTCCTCTAATTCTCTTACTTGCTTTTACAAATTCTTTTTGAGCTCTTCCATGGCCTGAAACCAATTCTTTTTTTTCTTGGAGGCTTTGATGTAGGCTCTTTGACTTTGTTGACTTCTTCTGGCTGTATGTTTTGGTCTTATTTGTCACCAAAAAAAAAAAAAGATTATACAGTTTGAGTCCATTTTCACTTCCTGGTCATATTCCCAGCCAACTACTTGAGCTTTTTGTCAGGGTGTGACTGCTTGTAGAGTAGAGAGTATTTTGTCCCAAGCTTTAGGGCCCAAGCGCTGCTGTTTTCAGAGCTACTTCTACTCCACCCTCACTGCAAGCTCTGTCACAGCAACTCCTCCTCCCACAAGAACTGCCAACCAGGACCACAATCCAGATCCAAGAGGGGCAAAGCAAGAGAACCTACCTCTGCTTCAGCAAAGCACTCCGTGCAATCCCGCTCTGATCCACCGCTTGATTCCTCCCACTGTGTGAGCCAGGGACTCTGGAAGTAGCTGACACTGGAGCTCTGGAAGCAGCTGCTGAAGCTTTCTGCTGCTGCCACCACCACTGCCATTTCACCTCTGCCACCAGACTGCTCTCACCCCATCCAGCAGTTTTCCCATTAACCTGCCCCATGGTCTTTGGCGTTTGTGGGTTGAGAAGTCTGGTAGGTGCCACAGCTCAATGATTCAGGGCCCTCCGGCCTGCTCTGCCTGACTCTCAGTCTGGTTGGTCCTAGTACGGCCCATGCTGGGCTGCACTCTGCTCCCAGCACCATGTGATAGGCCCTTCCCAGTGACCATCCAGGCCGTCCTGGGCTGGAGACCTGCTTAACTCTGCTATTTTGTGGGTTCTGCAGCTCTAGAACTTGTTCAGAGCCATTTTTTCCAGAAGTTTAGAGAGACTTGGGGGAGAGCCTAAGGAACTCCCTGTTTTCTAGCTGCCATCTTGTCTCTGCCCCCCATTCACTCTATTTTCTAGTCAGTCTGGCCTATTTTTTGTTCCCATTCATAACATTCCATCTCCCATTTCCATAATAGCACAAGTGTTCACCCTCTGTTAAGCCTAGAAGACAATCCTTCTGGAGTTCTGAAAAACTCTACCTTTCTTCAAAGTTCAGCTTAAGAGCTGTATATGTGTATGTATGTACGTATGTATGTATGTATGTATGTATTTTTATGTATCTATGTTTATGTTATTCCCTTGTGTTGGTAAGCAAAATGGGGTCTTACCACTTAGTTCAGCAAGTGCCCTTGAAGAGTTTAGTTTGTTTCCTTTGAGTAATTCAGTGTATTTCATTGAGCCTTACTAGGTGCTACGCCCCAGGCCCAAACCCCTATAAGGTGTAAAACCTGTGTGGATGTGGATTGGTAACTAAGGTGGGGCCCAAGGTGGGGCTAACTCAGGGGAGGGCCTAGTTTATAAATGAGTTTGAGTGGTAGGTTTGGGACATCAGAGGCTCTTAGACCACATGGGTTTAAGTCACCTCTTTGTGACGATTTTAGGTCATGTGGGTGAGTTGCATGTGTGACTCACCCCTGACACTGAAAAAGATATAAAACAAGGGGTTGGCTTTCTATTCTTTGGAGCTCTTTCCCACAGCAGAGGTGGCGCGTGTGACTCTTGGCCAGCCCTTGTTCTGAGCTCCTGGGCTGAACCTAGATATTGGTAACTATGAATTATATTGGGTCTGTCTGTTTTTCTCTCTCTCTCTCCTCTCTCCCTCTCCATACACACATACAAACATATATACACACCTATACACAAATATAAACATACATATATACACATATTATATATATACACATTTATATATCTTATAATCGCATTATAGGCATAGAATATATATATAATATATATGATATATATATATATATATTATATATGTATATATCACTCTTGATATTCATATCAACTCTGTAATGGGGGTGCTGTTGTCATCCCTATTCTACATATGAGGAAACTGACGCTGAGAGGAGGGATACACACATATTTGTGTTGGTATATATGTCTGTGTGTGCATGTATATATGTATATATCATGTGTACATATTTATGTAAGCCACATATATATACAGATATAATGTGTACATATGTATAAATGTGTACACACACACGCAATTTAATTTGTGAAAGTCACATAGTAATTATCAAAGGTGGGATTTTCAGTGAGCCTTTTGGCTCTGAGTCTAGTGCTTAAAGTACAGCTACTGATAGATCCTGGCTCTGTCCTTTTCTACCTCTTCAGCATTGGGCTTTCAGACCTTAAGCTTCTTTTTATCTATAAAATCAGTGAGATGGGCTATTTTAACTCTAAGGGTTCATTCAAGTGCCAAATCTGTGATATTATCTTTGTGACCCACAGTATCTAATAAATAATGGGTACTTAATAATTTTATTCATTTACTAAACTTTGATAAAGAAGATTGGGGGTACATATCAATAAACAAGAGACTTGGGACAGAATATGTTCAATGTTTCGTTTGTTTTATCCTTTCCTTTCTAGAAAGCAGTTGCTTTTTGTTGGAATCTTCTTTGTATTTTGGAAGACATATTGACAAAGGCTACATTTTTTATTTGTTTATTTATTTTTAGTTTACAACACACAGTTCTACATAATTTTGAGTTCCAGATTTTCTCCCCTCCTTCCCCCCTCCCTCCCCAAGACAGTATGGAATCTCATATAACTACCGCATATAACTTTGCATTGAATTAGTTTATACACTAGTCAAGTTGTGGAGAAGAATTATGACCAATGGGATGAATCATGAGAAAGAAGAAACAGAACTAAAAACAAAAAACAAAGAACCCAAAAACAAAAACACAAGAGAAGAAAAAAAGGCAAGCATGAAGTGTGCCTCAATCTGCATTCAAACTTCATAGTTCTTTCTCTGGATGTAGATAGCATTCTCCATCATGAGTCCTTTGGAGTTGTCCTTGCACCTTATCTTGCTGAGAAGAGCAAAGTCTGTCAGGGTTGGTCCTCACGGAATCCATATATCTGTGGTTGTGTACAATGTTCTCCTGGCTCTGCTCCGCTCACTCAGCATTATGTCGAGTAAGTTTTTCCAGGTTGTTGTGAAGTCCATATCATCCCCATTGCTTATGGCACAATAGTATTCCATTACTTTAATATACCACAGTTGTTCAGCCATTCCCCAATTGATGGGCATCACTTTGATTTCCAATTCTTGGCTACCACAACAAGAGCCACTATAAATATTTTTGTACATTTGGGTCCTTTCCCTGCATTGTGTGATTTCTTTGGGATACAACCCTAGAAGTGGTATTGCTGGGTCAAAGGGTATGAACATTCCTATGGCCCTTTGGGTATACTTCCAAATTACCCTCCACAATGGCTGGATCATTTCACAACGCCACCAGCAATGTAACAATGTTCCAATTTTCCCACATCCTCTCCAGCATTTATCATTTTCCTGTTTTGTTATTTTAGCCAATCTTACAGGAGAGATGTGGTATCTAACAGTTGTTTTGATTTGCATTTCTCTAATCAGTAGTGATCCAGAGCATTTTTTCGTATGCCTGTAGATAGCTTTGATTTCTTCCTCTGAAAGCTGCCTGTTCATATCCTTTGACCATTTCTCAATTGGGGAATGGCTTGTATTCCTATATATTTGGTTCAGTTCCCTGTATATTTTAGAAATGAGGCCTTTATCAGAGATACTACTTGTAAGTATTTTCTCCCAATTTTCTGATTCCCTCCTCATTTTTCTTGCATTGGCTTTTTTTGTACAAAAACATTTCAATTTAACATAATCAAAATAATCCTTTTTGCATTTTGTAATGCTCTCTATCTCTTGTTGGGTGATGAATTATTTTCTTTTCCATAAATCTGATAAGTAAACTATTCCTTGCTCTCCCAAACTGCTTACAGTATCAGCCTTTACTCCTAAATTATGAACGCATTTTGACTTTATTTTGGTATATGGTGCAAGATATTGGTCTATGCCCAGTTTCTTCCCTACCGTTTTCCAATTTTCCCAACAGTTTTTGTGAAATAGTGAATTATTAGCCCAGAAGCTGGCCTCTTAGTGTTTACCAAAGAGTAGATTGCTATAGTCGTTGACTTCTCCATCTTGTATTCCTATCCTATTCCACTGATCCACACCTCTGTTACTTAGCCAGTACCAGGTAGTTTTGATGACTGCTGCTCTGCAGTACAGTTTAATATCTGGTATGCCTAGGCCACCTTCTCTAGCATTTCTTTTCATTAATACCCTAGATATTCTAGACCTCTTGTTTTTCCAGATGAATTTTGTTATAATTTTGTCCAGTTCAGTAAAATAATTTTTTTGGTAGTTCAACTGGTATGGCACTGAATAGATAAATTTAGGTAAAATTGTCATTTTTATTATATTAGCTCGGCATAACCATGAGCAATTGATATTTTTCCATTTCTTTAGATCTGACTTTATTCGCATGAAAAGTGTTTCATAGTTATGTTCATATAGGCCCTGGGTTTGTCTTGGCAAATAGACTCCAAAATATTTTATAGTGTCTACAGTAACTTTGAATGGAATTTCTCTTTCTATCTCTTGCAGTTGGGCTTTGTCAGTAATGTATAGGAATGCTGAGGATTTATGTGGGTTTATTTTATATCCTGCCACTTTGCTAACATTGTTTAATATTTAAAGTAGTTTTTTACTTGATTCTCTAGGATTCTCTAAATAAATCATCATATCATCTGCAAAAAGTGATAATTTAATTTCTTCTTTTCCTATTCTAATTCCTTCAATTTCTTTTTCTTCTCTTATTGCTACAGCTAACATTTCTAGTACTAAATTGAATAGTAGGGGTGATAATGGACATCCTTGTTTCACCCCTGATCTTATAGGGAATGCATCTCCATTACAAATAATGCTTGTTGATGGTTTTAGGTAGATGCTATTTATAATTTTAAGGAAGGTACCATTTATTCCTATGCTTTCTTGTGTTTTTAATAGGAATGGGTGTTGTATTTTGTGAAAGGCTTTTCTGCATCTATTGAGATGATCATATGGTTTCTGCTAGTTTTGTTGTTGATATGGTCAATTATGCTAATAGTTTTCCTAATATTGAACCAGTCTTGCATTACTGGAATAAATCCTACCTGGTCATAGTCTATTATTCTCATGATAAGTCGCTGGAATCTTTTTGCTAATATTTTATTTAAAATTTTTGCATCAATATTCATTAGAGAAATTGGTCGATAATTTTCTTTCTCTGTTTTGACTCTACCTGGTTTGGGTATTAGTACCATATTTGTGTCATAAAAAGAATTTGGTAGGACTACTTCTTCACCTATTTTCCCAAATAGTCTTCAAAGTATTGGAGTTAGTTGTTCTTTAAAGGTTTGGCAGAATTCACATGTAAAACCATCTGGTCCTGGAGATTTTTTCCTAGGGAGTTCATTGATGTCATGCTCAATTTCTTTTTCTGAGATGGAGTTATTCAGAAATTTTACTTCCTTTTCTGTTAACCTGGGCAGTTTATGTTTTGGTAGATATTCATCCATATCTCTAAGGTTGTCAAATTTATGGGCATACAATTGGGCAAAATAATTCCTAATTATTGTTTTGATTTCCTCTTCATTAGAGGTGAACTCACCCTTTTCATTTTTGATACTGGTAATTTGATTTTCTTCTTTTTTTTAATCAAATTGACCAAAGGTTTATCAATTTTATTGTTTTTTTCACAAAACCAGCTCTTTGTTTTATTTATTAATTTAATAGTTTTCTTGGTTTCAATTTTATTAATCTCTCCTTTGATTTTCAGTATTTCTAATTTGGTATTTAATTAGGGGTTTTCAATTTGCTCTTTTTCTAGCTTTGTCAGCTGTATGCCCAGATCATTGGTCTCCTTTTTCCCTATTTTATTCATGTAAGCATTTAGGGATATAAAACGTCCACTAAGATCTGCTTTTGCTGCATCCCATAAGTTTTGGTATGTTGTTTCATTATTGTCATTCTCTTGAATGAAGTTATTAATTGTTTCTCTGATTTGTTCTTTGGCCCACTCATTCTTTAGAATTAGATTATTTAGTTGCCAATTAATTTTTAGCTTATTTTTCCATGGTTCTTTGTTACAAATAATTCTTACTGCATCATGATCTGAAAAGTGTGCTTTGACTACTTCTGCCTCCCTGCACTGCATTGTGAGGTTTTTATGTCCTAGTACATGGTCAGTTTTTGAGTATGTGCCATGTACTACTGAGAAGAAAGTATATTCCTTTTTATCCCCATTTAGTTTTCTACAGAGGTCTATATCTGCCTTTTCTAAGATTCTGTTTACCTCCTTAACTTCTTTCTTATTTATTTTATGGTTAGATTTATCAAGTTCAGAAAGGGGGAGTTTGAGGTCTCCCAATATTATAGTTTTGCTGTCTATTTCTTCCTGTAACTCCCTTAACCTCTCCTCTAAGAAAGTGTATACCTTACCCCTTGGTGCATATATGCTAAACAGGGATATTGCTTCATTGTTTACGGTGCCTTTTAGCAGGATATAATGTCCTTCCTTATCTCTTTTAATTAAATCTGTCTTTACTTTTGCTTTGTCTGAGATTAGGATTGCTACACCTGCTTTTGTTACTTTAGCTGAGGCACAATATATTTTAATCCATCCTTTTTCCTTTACCCTGTGTGTATCTCCCTGTTTCAAATTTGTTTCTTGTAAACAGCATATTGTAGGATTATGGTTTTTAATCCATTCTGCTATCTGCTTCTGTTTTATGGGAGTGTTCATCCCATTCACGTTCACAGTTATGATTTCTATCTGTGTCTTTTTCTCCATCCTATTTCCCCCTGTTCATGCTTTTATTTCTCCCTTTCCCCTTCTCCTCCTCAACAAAGTTTTGCTTTTGACTGCCACCTTCTTCAGTTTACCCTCCCTCTTTATTCCCCTCCCTTATCTTACTGTTTCCCACTTGCTACTTCTCCCTTCCCTTCTGACCGCCCCCCTCCCCTTTTTCCCCCCTTCCCCTCCTACTTCCCGTAGGACAAGTTAGACTTCTAAACTTATCAGAGTATGTTATTCCCTTCTTGAACCAGATCAGATGATAGTAAAGCTCAAATACTGCTCTTCTCCCTCCCTTCTTTCCTTCTCCTATAATATGTTTTTGTGAATCTTCATTTGGTGTAATTTACCCTTTTCTTTTTTTTTCAGTATTTAAATTTATTTATTTAACATATTTGGTTTTCAGCATTGATTTTCACAACAGTTTGAATTACAAATTTTCTCCCCATTTTTACCCTCCCCCCCACTCCAAGATGGCTTATATTCTGGTTGCCCTGTTCCCCAGTCAGCCCTCCCCTCTATCACCCCCCTCCCCTCTCATCCCCTTTTCCCTTCCTTTCTTGTAGGGCAAGATAAATTTCTACGCCCCATTGCCTGTGTATCTTATTTTTTAGTTGCATACAAAAAGTTTTTTTGTTTTTGAACATCTGATTTTAAAATTTTGAGTTCCAAATTCTCTCCCCTCTTCCCTTCCCACCCACCCTCCCTAAGAAGTTGAGCAATTCAACCAAGGCCACACATGTATCATTATGTATAACCCTTCCACAATACTCATGTTATGGAAGTCTAACTACATTTTGCTCCTTCCCAACCCATCCCGCTTTATTGAATTTTCTCCCTTGACCCTGTCCCCTTTCCAAAGTATTTGTTTTGATTACCTCCACCCCCATCTGCCCTCCCCTCCATCATCCCCCCCCCTTTTATTTTTTTTTATCTTCCTCCCTCTTCTTTCCTGTGGGGTAAGATACCCAACTGAGTATGTATGGTATTCCCCCTCAGGCCAAATCTGATGAGAGCAAGGTTCACTCATTCCCCCCTCACCTGCCCTCTCCCCTCCTCCCATAGAACTGCTTCCTCTTACCACCTTTATGCGAGATAATCCACCCCATTCTATCTCTCCCTATCTCCCTCTCTCAGTATGTTGCTCTCTCATCCCTTAATTTCATTTTATTTCTTTTAGATATCTTCCCTCCATCTTCAACTCACCCTCTGTCCACTCTCTCTCTCTCGTGAAAAGTGTGTCATAGTTATGTTCATATAGACCCTGGATTTGTTTTGGCAAATAGACTCCCAAATATTTTATAGTGCCTACAGTAACTTTGAATGCAATTTTTTTCCTAATTTTTCATTCTTTACATTTTGTTTTACTACTTCTTGGTGCCTCATAGATTCATTAGCTTCCACTTGCTCAACCCTAATTTTTAATGAGTTAGTGTTTTCATTTTGCTTTTGAGTCTCCTTTTGTAATTGGTTGATTTTGCCTTTCAGGGTGTCATTTTCTCTCTTTAGATTCTGTATCTCTGTAGGCATTTCACCAATCTTATTCTTTAGGGACTTGATTTCATCTTCTTTTAGCTCCCTAATTTGGTTTTTAAAATCCTCCTTTCACTCTTCCAGCAATGCTTTTTGGGCTGGAGACCAGTTCACATTATCTTTTGAGGTATGAGCTGTTCTCTTCCATATTGGTATTTTGCTCCTGCCTGTCTCCGTAAAAAGAATCCATAGTCCTCCATTTTTTTGTGTTCTTCTTCATGTTGGTTTGCCTTTTCCTGGCTTTACAACAAATTTCTGCCTTTGGGGCTCAGAGCTCTCTGTCCCAGCTTTCTTATTCTGTGGATTGTGAGTCTAGAATTATAGCCTTCAGTTTCCTGAGGTGTGGGGGAGGGGTCTTGCTCCTTGACGTCTCACTCCCTATGGGTGCTCTCCAACACTGTTGCTCTTCAGCAATAGTCTCAGCTGTTTGTTGTTTGAGCTGATGTCTGACACTTCCCCGGGGGAGCAAGATTACGTCTGGTCTCCTGGTATTGACCCCTGCCGGCTCTGCCCCTCTGGAACTAATGAACTTCTACTATTTGACCACGGAAGCCCCCCTTCTATCTCCTCTGTTCCAGCGTTCTTTTTTTTTCCGAGGAATTCTCTGGGTGGCGAGGGGAGGGATTAGAGCCGTTTACCTGGCCATTATCTCTCCTGGGAGTTCAAGAAGCCCTGTTTCTTTCCTTTGGGCTGCAAGCCTCAGGAGTCGGTAGGCCGGTGGCGTTGCGCTGCCTCTCCTTGCTTCCACAGACTGCCGTCCTGTGTTGGGAGGCCTGGGTATCTCAGCCGGTTTCGGGCCCCCAGCTTTCTCCCAGCCTGTCTCCCATGTGGATTTCCCGGCCCGGCTGCTTCTGCTTTGGTCTGGAGCAGCTCCCCACGCCAAGCCCTCTCTGAGCCTACAGATTCGTGCCTTCGGACTTTCAGACTCTCCTGGCTTGGACATTTGCCCCATGCAGACTGCTTGCAGTTTCTAACTCTCTCAAATCTGCTCAAATTCACTTTTTTTTTTTTATAGGAATCTGACAGACCTTGTGAGAGAGCTCCGGTAAAATGCTGTTTTCACATGGCCATCTTGGCTCCACCCACCAAAGGCTACATTTTGATCACAGAGTCATCTGTTTAATTGTTTTGAAAATTTAGTCTTTGCCCTCAACTACTGTCTTTCCTTAAAAGGTCATTTAACCCTCTCAATCAGACATACATTGTTTTGTAGCAAGCCCCTCATGGAAAATGACCATTATTATGGCTTTTTATTTTTCAAAAAAAGCAAAAAAAAAACCCATCAGTAACTTTTCCTACTTATGATATTTACACTAATTTATTTAGAAAAATATTTATAGCTTGCTATCATATATCTGTATTTATTTCCAAGTTTGGTCTTAAAAGCCAATTTTGCTGATGCCTTTATTACTGATGACCACATAAGTCAAATATAACTCTTGTCTATTACTATTCCTACTTCATATAGGTACAGTAAGATAGATTTCTTGATTTTTTTATGCCTATCTTGGAAAGGTGACCTAGCCAGATATATCTTCCAAAGCAAAAGACACAGGATTCTTAAAGAGAGAGATTTTGGCATCCTCCCCTACCTCCAACCTTCTGCAAATAAAATAAAATAAAGTAGATTATGAGTTTTATGCAAATAGACTAACTGTTGAACATATCTTAGTTGCTGCTGTTGAATTTAGCTTTAATAATAATTTATTGTTAGTAAATTATTATTATTTAATAATAATTTAATTTAATATTCCTATTGAGAAGATACTTTTAAAAATCCATTTTTCTGAATATTCTTGAAATAGTGACAACCAACTGGGAAGAACATGTTTTTGTGTCATTAATGATAAGAAAAATTTTAAAAATGCCATGCCAATCAAAATACCAAAAATTTTTACAGAGCTGGATACATTAATAATAAAATTCATGTGGAAGAACAAAAGGTCCAGAATATCAAGGGAATTAATGAAAAGAAATTCTAGGGAAGGTGGCCTAACCATACTACATACTAAACTGTATTACAAAGCAGCAGTCCTCAAAAGCACTTAGTACTGGCTAAGAAACAGAGTGGTGGATCAATGGAATAAGTTAGGTATACAAGATGCAGTAATTAATGACTATAGCAATCTATACTTTGATAAACCCAAGGAATCTAGCTCCTGGGTTAGGAATTCACTATTTCACAAAAACTGCTGGGAAAACTGGAAAACAGGATGGCAGAAACTGGGCATAGACAAATATCTTGCACCATATACCAAAATAAATTCAAAATGTGTTCATAATTTAGGAATAAAGACTGATACTATAAGCAATTTGGGAAAGCAAGGAATATTTTACTTGTCACTTTTATGGGAAAGGGAAAAATTCATGACCCAACAAGAGACGGAGGGCATTACAAAATGCAAAATGGATAATTTTGATTATGTTAAATTGAGAAGTTTTTGTACAAACAACAAATATTAGGAGAGAAGCAGAAATTTGGGAAAGAATCTTTATGACCAGTCTCTGATAAAGGCCTCATATCTAAAATATACAGGGAACTGAGTCAAATTTATAAGAATACAATCTCCCCAATTGAGAAATGGGCAAAGGATATGAACAGGAAGTTTTCAGAGGAAGAAATTAAAGACATCTATAGTCATATGAAAAAATGCTCTAAATCACTATTGATTAGAGATATCCAAATCAAAACAGCTATTCGTTACCACATTTCTTCTGTCAGATTGTCTAACATGATAAAACAGGAAAATGATAAATGCTGGAGATTAAGTGGGAAAATTAGAACACTGTTACACTGCTGGCAGAGTTGTGAACTGACCCAGCCATTCTGGACAGCAATTTGGAACTATGCCCAAAGGGCTATAAAAATGTGCATATCCTTTGACCTAGCAATACCACTTTTAGGGCTGTATCCCAAAGAGATCACACAAGTGGGAAATGAACCAGTATGCACAAAAATATTTATAGCAGCTCTGTTTGTAGTGGCAAAGAATTGAAAATCAAGGGGGTGCCCATCAATTGGGGAATGGCTGAACAAGTTGTGGTATATGAATGTAATGGAATACTATTGTGCTATAAGAAATGAAGAGCAGAAGGACTTCATTATAACCTGGAAAAACTCATATGAACTGGTGCTAAGTGAGGGGAGCAGAACCAGGAGATCATTATACACGATTACAGACACATGGCATCTCAAATTCTCAGTTACAGTTCTGTAAGAACTAACTCTGATAGACTTGGCTTCTCTTCTCAATGCAAGGTTCAAAGACAGATCCAAAATGGATGATGGAAAAAACTATACACATCCAGAGAAAGAATTATGGAGTCTGAATGCATATTGAGGCAAACTATTTGCTCTCTTTTTTTCCTTCTTTTTTGGTTTCGTTTCTTCTTTCTCATGATTCATTCCATTGGTTATAATTCTTCTTTAAAACTGGGCTATTATGTAAATAAGTTCAACACGAAGGTATATATAGAACCTACATTGGATTACATGCTGTCTTGGGCAGGGAGGAGAGGGAAGGATACAAAATTTGGAACCCTAAAACTTGTGGAACTGAGTGTTGTAAACTAAAAATAAAAAATAAATTTGTAATTTAAAAAAAGAAGAAAAATAAAAAAGTAAAAGGGCATTCCTATTACAATAGCAAATGTCGGAGGGGCTATGGAAAGAAGGACAAGGCTGGTGTAGTTATCAATTGATGCAGTTATTCTAGAAAACAATAATTTTATACTATGCTAATAAATCAAATGTAATTCTTATTACTTTTGACTCAGAAAAGTCCACTCCTGGATATGGCACAAAATAATGCAAAGGCAGAAATATATCACATGAAACTAAATAGTCATATAAGTTTCTTCTGTGGTATAATATATGATTATGGGGAATTAAGATGGGGAGACAGTTTTCAGAAATGGGTAATAGGGTGCTGACCAAGAGATGGTGTACCTTGTAGCATTTCTTGTGCCACATAATGTTCCAGGATATTTATAATATGTCCTGGGGTGTTCTGGAGATAATCACAAAATTTGCAAAACTCTAGTCAGTCAGAGGAGAAAACACCCATGTTACTCAAGATTGTTTAAAATGAATTGTTCCTCATTACTCATTAAAAGAAAGATCTGTAAGCTCCTGTAGCCAGAATGGGCTTTGTTTTCTTTGAATGACTCAGCTTACCTCATTGAGCCTCTGGACACTGTGGCTTGCTCTTCCGGGGCAGGAGGCCCGGGGAGCATGCCGGGAAGCAGACAACTTCCTGTGTGATGAGTCATGGGGCTGGCTGAGGGGAGGTGTTAACCTCTACACTAGGGGGAGGAGCCAACTCAGGAACCAATCGGCCCTGGTCATTCGGGCGGAGCTTGATGATGTCAAAAACCCTATAAGAGGGGAGAGGACAGCTTGACGAGCTCTCTTTCCTTTTTCGGTTGGAGCCAGCGACAGTTACATCGTCAGTTACAGCGACCGTTACATCGTCAGTTACAGTTGCAGCTTCAGTTACAGACACAGACACAGCTGAGGCAGGAGCTGCCAGTAGCAGAGCTGAT
Organism: Trichosurus vulpecula; assembly: GCF_011100635.1. Classification (NCBI taxonomy): domain Eukaryota; kingdom Metazoa; phylum Chordata; class Mammalia; order Diprotodontia; family Phalangeridae; genus Trichosurus; species Trichosurus vulpecula. Next base: position 367,833,971 of record NC_050575.1, on the reverse strand, counting down.
CTACGGGAGGAAGCTGAACAAAGACTTCAGGCCAGTGGGTAATCTTATTACCATCGAGGGGGAAGCATGATTTTGCTTTACGCAATCATGCTTCTCTGTAGCCTCCTGGTTACTCTTGCAAGGCGTACTTATTGGGCCTGGAAGATTTTGATCAACATATCAAAATGGGGCTTCTGGTTCATGGGTTGGTTACTGTGGAGCCTAAATAAATGTTTTGATTCTTCTGCCTTCTACTTTGAGAGTTTCTTATATCCGGCGGTTCCGAACCTTTCAGACATGTTTATGATCCTCTTTGAGATTATAAACTCTGCCCTCCTGATACAGCTCCTAAATCATATCCTTGTACCTACTGAGAAGGTCTTGGGCCTGACTGATTTGCCATTACTAGCCTTGCTAATAAATCAATATGTTCAATATTCATTGCCTCAGCCTTTATCAACTTCCTGCATGATAGCTGGTGACCAAGAAGGGACTTGATTGAGAAACCCTGACCCATGAAGCAGCCTCTTTGAGAAACTTTAAAGAACAGTCATTTTTTTCACAAAGAGACTTATACATGAAGGGCTGCCTCAAGGATCAGAATCCCCCTTGACCTTGATCTCAAATTTTTCTGAGAAGGTAAGCCTCTAGTCCCTTAATCAGAATATGGATGGTGCCATCCCTGTTATAGGTTGGAAAAAGGAAGCCATTCTTCGTATAGGTAAAGGGATCCATCCCTGTTATAGACAGGAGAAAGGAATCCCTTCCTTCTGTAAGTAGAAGAATCTCGGGAATTCTTTCTGTAAGTGAAAGTAGGAAAAATGCATTCTTTTAGTAGGAAGCAGAATCCATCTCTTATGGAAAAGGGAATCTCTCAAGAGTATCCCTTTTGGTTGGTTAGTTGGTTGTTGTCCTTCATTCCCGAAAAGGATCAAAATGACATCACTATGCTAGTCAAGTTTTAGCGTGTCCGACTGTGGGTGATCAGACCAATTCTACCTCGGAATGCTCTACCACAGGTCTGGCACAAATAGTCTGTGTGAACATTTGGGGTAGATTCTCTAAATTTGTACATCCTGTGTTTCATTTGATTTGTTTCAATTCTGCTTTGCTCATAGAGCACAGCACCTTCTCTGATGTGGGCACACCACGCTGAGCAGTCTGTGCTAGTGTCTCCCATGTCACACAATCAATTCCAAAGTTCTTAAGAGACACCTTGAGAGTGTCCTTGCATTGCTTTTTCTGACCATCAAGTGAACGCTTGCCCTGTGTGAGTTCTCCATAAAACACAAAAAAGCATATGTTTTGCATCTGAACAATGTAGCTAGCCCATTGAAATTGTGCTCTCCGAAGCAGAATTTGAATGCTTGGCAGTTTAGTTTGAGAAAGGACCTCGTAAGTTATCCTGCCAGGTGATCTTCAGAATCTTCCTAAGGCAATTCAAATAGAAGTGATTTCAGTTTCCTGGCATGATGGTGGTAGACTGTCCTGCTTTCACAAGCATACAACAATGATGTCAGCACAATGGCTCTGTAGACCTTCAGTTTGATAGGCAGTCTAATACTTCTCTCCCATACTTTCCTTTGGAGTGTCTCAAACACTGAGCCAGCTCTGGCAATGCATACATCAGCCTCATTATTAATATGCACATCCCTGGAAAGTACACTACCAAGGTAAGTGAACTCATCCACAGCATTCAAAACTTCTCCATTAGTTGTAACTGATGGTTCCACCTATGGATGGTGTGGTAGTGATTGATGCTGTTATTAAACTATTATTAAAAGGAGATATTGTTAAATTGGTTGTTGTTAATTTGCATAAAATTTTGTCTAAATTTGCAAAAATTCAACTGATAAATTATTCTGACCTAAATTTAGCACTTTTGGGTTATTACATTTTTAGTTAAGGTTGGCCACTGAGCAACATCACCCCTACCAAATGAACTATTGGTTTTCCCAGGATGCTCTGTCAAAAATGTCATGCCCATCACTTCCTAGAGGCCCACTCCTCTTTATCATATTCTGTCTTCTACCTCTTCAGTTTCTCCTTTTACATCTTGTACTTCCCCAGTTTATTCTCCTTCTACTGTAGCAGGATATTTCATTTCTTTAAAACCTGAGGGACCAACATGGGTGCCTTTGCTCTCCAAGAAATGTTTGTACATGATGATTCTGTCCAAGAAATATGATGCCTTTAAAATTCTACCAACATTTTAGTCCCTCTGATCTCTCCACTTGGAGGAGAGATACTCCTAAATTTAATGAAAACCCTGTAACTATTTTACCTGCCAGATCAGAGAATATCCCTAATTGGTCTTTACAAGACTTAAAAAAAGGTGATTACATCAGGCTGCTCCAATTCTAAGAAATTTTTCAAGAGAAAAATGAAATTCCAAACTGCTTTTATGCCAGGTTGTATAAAAATGCTAAGTAATATGCAGTATTAGATCTAATCAATCCAAGAGACACTAGAATCATTAATTCCAACCTTTGCTTACTAAACCATGCCAAAAATATGTGATTACTTCCATAAAGGTTGCCTTGGATGGCATGAAGAAGCATAGGCAAATTTAAAAAAAAACATTACCTAATATATGAAGGAGGAAACAAAGACAAAAGCTAAACTGAAAAAAATGCAAATTATTTTCATTACTGCTCAGTCATCATAAGTAATCCATGAGTGTTTTTATTGTCATAAAAAGGGACAACTTATTTATAACTGTCTTTCAGAAAGAAAAAAATAAATGAGACTTAAGGATGAAGAACAAAAGGGCAGCCAGGGATGCAATCTATTAATCAGAAAGATTTTACATAACTTCATTTTTTGGAAAACAAGTTGCTTTCCCCCTGAATTCATTTTGATTATCATCCAATTCTTTGGCAAAAGTCATTTATAATAATATTATACATTTTGTCCAACAATAAATAAAAAAAGAAAAAGAGTTCAACAATTGGTCTAAGATATAATAACCTGGATGAGATCCAAATTTGGCCTAAAGAAAGGACTTTCGATCAAATTTTAAGCTTTTAGAAAATTGTGAATATTATCCTTTGTGATGTGTTGGCTTTTTCATATCATTATCCATTCTGTGTAAAATTGACTTTTTCCTGTAGCATCATCAGCCAGAGAAAAAGAATGTAAATTGTAAACTTCTCTGCAAGCCATCAGAAAGATAGTCTCTCTCTACATTTCTGACTCTGGCAAGAGGGACAGGCAGACAAGAGACACAGATAAAAAGGAAGGGAATATTTGTCCCAAGTCTGCAGAAATTCATGGCACTGTAAAAAACTGTGATTTGCATGTTTTTCTAACTGCTAAAAAATCTTAGTCAATTTTTGGAGTTGTGCAGCTAGGACTCAGATTAAGTGCTAATAATCTCTCTCCCCTTTCTGAAGGGTGAGAACAAGCAGCACTGAAACTAATGTAAAATAATTTTTTAAAAATTTATTTTTAGGTAAATTACTAAACTCACCCAAATTAAAAAAAACTGTGCAGTGAAATGTTATATTAAGAATATGACTGAGAACTGAGTTGGGATAGACTTAAGAAAGTGGTAAAGGCAGAGATCTGGGGAATCTGTTTACACTGATTATGAGTGAAGGGTATGAAGGTAAAAGGTTTTGAAATTTTGGGAAAAAGGTTTTGATCTCATCAAGGTTCTAAATAGCACCATTTGAAATTATGAGCCCAAACTTGATTTGCTTGAAGTATTGTCCTTAGGTTAAATTATGTGGTATCATTGGCAATTAGGAAAATTGTGATAAATTAGAACTTAATGTTACTTCACCTTTGTCTACCACAGTTCTCTAATTTGTAAAAGAGATAATGTAAAGTGCTTAACACAGGAGGATGAACAATTGGACAAAATATTTCTTTAGTAATGCTCTACCACTTCAAGAGTGCTTTTCTAAATTGGCAGTGACTCCATTCAGATTTATGTCTCATAAAGGGGAAAACTTGAGTCTTACTATTTATAACTGCCCTGGGATATTTTAGTTGTTAAGCTGATACATTAAAGAAATTCAAATAACAAATGGAATAATTCAAACCTAAACATTTTAAAGTACTACAGAAGAAGAAGCCCTTCAGAGCAGGGCTCTGAAAATCTTTAAATTAAGCTTTAAAAATCAGAAAGAGGGGGCAGAGCCAAGATGGCGGCTGGTAAGCACGGACTAGAGTGAGCTCCGTACCCGAGTCCCTCCAAAAACCTATAAAAATGGCTCTGAACCAATTCTAGAACGGCAGAACCCACAGAACAGCAGAGGGAAGCAGGGCTCCAGCCCAGGACAGCCTGGATGGTCTCTGGGTGAGGTCTATTCCACACGGAGCTGGGAGCTGGGAGCTGGGAACAGAGCGGAGCAGAGCCCAGCCTGAGCGGCGTGGACAATCCAGACCAGAAGCCGGGGGGAGGGGGCCCTAGCGCCCTGAATATGTGAGCTGCGGCAGTTACGAGACTTCTCAACCCACAAACACCAAAGACTGCGGAGAAGGTTAGTGGGAAAAGCTGCGGGAGTGGAAGGAGTTCCCGGTTCCGCTTCCAGCCCCGGGGGCAGCGGAGGTGGGGCAGCTACTGCTGCTGCTGCTGCTGCTTCCCGCTCCAGGCCCACCTGGTGGGAGGACTTAAGTGGCGGATCAGAGCAGGGGTGCACAGCCTGCCGAAGATCTGAGCCCAGTTCGGGTTGGGGGTTCTTGGGGAAGGAGGAGTGCGGCTCTAACAGAGCTGGCACCTCCCCCCCAAACGTAGAACATAGAACTCGTTAGTCTACAAGCAGTCATAACCCACTGAAAAACTCAAGGGTCAAGTTAGTTGGTTGGGAATATGGCCAGGCAGCGAAAACGCTCCCAGTTTCAGTCTCAGATTTTGGATTCTTTCTTTGGTGACAAAGAAGACCAAAACATACAGCCTAAAGAAGACAACAAAGTCATAGAGCCTACAACCAAAGCCTCCAAGAAAAACATGAACTGGCCCCAGGCCATAGAAGAACTCAAAAAGGATTTGGAAAAGCAAGTTAGAGAAGTAGAGGAAAAATTGGGAAGAGAAATGAGAAGGATGCGAGAAAACCATGAAAAACAAGTCAATGACTTGCTAAAGGAGCCCCCAAAAAACACTGAAAAATACACTGAAGAAAACAACACCTTAAAAAATAGACTAACTCAAATGGCAAAAGAGCTCCAAAAAGCCAATGAGGAGAAGAATGCCTTGAAAGGCAGAATTAGCCAAATGGAAAAGGAGGTCCAAAAGACCACTGAAGAAAATACTACTTTAAAAATTAGATTGGAGCAAGTGGAAGCTAGTGACTTTATGAGAAATCAGGATATTATAAAACAGAACCAAAGGAATGAAAAAATGGAAGACAATGTGAAATATCTCCTTGGAAAAACCACTGACCTGGAAAATAGATCCAGGAGAGATAATTTAAAAATTATTGGACTACCTGAAAGCCATGATCAAAAAAAGAGCCTAGATACCATCTTTCAGGAAATTATCAAGGAGAACTGCCCTGATATTCTAGAGCCACAGGGCAAAATAGAAATTGAAAGAATCCATCGATCGCCTCCTCAAATAGATCCCAAAAAGAAATCTCCTAGGAATATTGTTGCCAAATTCCAGAGCTCCCAGATCAAGGAGAAAATACTGCAAGCAGCCAGAAAGAAACAATTTGAGTATTGTGGAAACCCAATCAGAATAACCCAAGATCTGGCAGCTTCTACATTAAGAGATCGAAGGGCTTGGAATGCGATATTCCGGAGGTCAATGGAGCTAGGATTAAAACCTAGAATCACCTACCCAGCAAAACTGAGTATCATGTTCCAAGGCAAAATATGGAGCTTCAATAAAATAGAGGACTTTCAAGCTTTCTCAGTGAAAAGACCAGAACTGAATAGAAAATTTGACTTTCAAACACAAGAATCAAGAGAAGCATGAAAAGGTAATAAGAAACGGAAATTGCAAGGGACTTACTAAAGTTGAACTGTTTTGTTTACATTCCTACATGGAAAGATGATGAGTATGATTCATGAGACCTCAGTATTAGGGTAGTTGAAGGGAATATGCATATGTGTGTATATATATATATATATATATATATATATATATATATATATATATATATGTATATGTTTATGTATATATATAAGTGAATGTGTATGTATGTATATATCTATGTGTATATGTATGTGTACGTATATATATATATGTGTGTTTATATATATGTATATATATATGTAAAAGAGAGAGAGCAGACACAGGGTGAGTTGAGGATGAAGGGAAGATAGCTAAAAGAAATAAAATGAAATTAAGGGATGAGAGAGTAACATACTGAGAGAGGGGGATAGGGAGAGATAGAATGGGGTGGATTATCTCGCATAAAGGTGGCAAGAGGAAGCAGTTCTATGGGAGGAGGGGAGAGGGCAGGTGAGGGGGGAATGAGTGAACCTTGCTCTCATCAGATTTGGCCTGAGGGGGAATACCATACATACTCAGTTGGGTATCTTACCCCACAGGAAAGAAGAGGGAGGAAGATAAAAAAAAAATAAAAGGCAGGGGGATGATGGAGTGGAGGGCAGATGGGGGTGGAGGTAATCAAAACAAACACTTTGGAAAGGGGACAGGGTCAAGGGAGAAAATTCAATAAAGCGGGATGGGTTGGGAAGGAGCAAAATGTAGTTAGCCTTTCACAACATGAGTATTGTGGAAGGGTTATACATAATAATACATGTGTGGCCTAGGTTGAATTGCTCAACTTCTTAGGGAGGGTGGGTGGGAAGGGAAGAGGGAAGGGAATTTGGAACTCAAAGTTTTAAAATCAGATGTTCAAAAACAAAAAAAGTTTTTGTATGCAACTAAAAAATAAGATACACAGGCAATGGAGAGTAGAAATTTATCTTGCCCTACAAGAAAGGAAGGGAAAAGGGGATGAGAGGGGAGGGGGGTGATAGAGGGGAGGGCTGACTGGGGAACAGGGCAACCAGAATATAAGCCATCTTGGAGTGGGGGGGGAGGGTAGAAATGGGGAGAAAATTTGTAATTCAAACTGTTGTGAAAATCAATGCTGAAAACCAAATATGTTAAATAAATAAATTGCATTTAAAAAAAAATCAGAAAGAGCCTGGCATGTGGTAAGCACTATATAAATGTTAACTGTTATTATTATTATGTCTTTGAGAGAATGTAATTGCTTCGGACTGGATTACTGTCTGTTGGGTTTTGGTCAAAAGATAATTTGGGAATGTATTAGACTAAATTAATTCTGTCTGACTGGTAATAAGATTGTTTCCAAAAAAAATGTTTCTTATGAAACATTTGAGCCATTTTTGGATTAGAAAGGGAAGTTATGGTATTTGCAAGAAATTCTTCTACTTGTTAGCAACTTCTCCCTTAATCTAACAGTGGTTCTCTTTTAATCCTAATGCTGTTAGTTTATTAATTGGATTGTCAAAAATTGGGACAAAATGTTTGAAAATTGGTAAACATTTAACAATTTACCATAGGGAGAAATATAGCACAAAACCCTTAAGTCATCCATGTCTATGAAGTTCCTTCAGACCTCGTATTTGGGCTGGGACATAAGGTCTAACCAGTCCTGCTGACCACATGTTGTAATATTCTGAAGTCTGAGGAACCAGGACCTCTCCTAACCAAAGAGGGGAAATTTGTAATAATAAAAGAGTAAGTTTACTACTTGGCACTTATAAAATTATAAAATTGTACCTGTTGAAATTAGGTATGTAGTAAAGTTACAGCTTTTGGATCAACTTAGTAACAATAGACTTGGATGACAAGCAAATCTTCTGGTGGGGGTGGGTTTGATCCAACTATCACTGTATTTGAAGAACTTCAGAATATGATACACTGTTAGGAACATGAGAGAAACAATAATAACCTAAGCCAAGCTGTGATTACTGAAATTTTGCTATTTGAGTTTAAATCTTATGGGGCTATAATTGGATATTGTTCTGAGTATTGATTTCAGGTATTATTGTCTGTATTATCATGAAGCCAAAAGCCAAAAGGGGAAAACCATGCAGTATCCAGAGGGACTGCAGTCTGAGAACTGCTGCAGATAGATGTCTGGCATCAGGGAAAAGTTCAGGGGTCGACTTTGATAGGAGTCTCAACTCAATTTCCAATCGTGCTACTTCCTTTCAGAACAGAAAAATTTCCACCTGGTTAATTGTAAGCATAGCTTACAACCTATTAATATGGAACTTTACTACATGATTAGCTTTCAAACATGACCCTTGCCTAGAATCAAAAGTACTAACGTGAAGTTTTTCCCCTGTTAACCATGTTACTCCCTTTCCCTTTCATAGTGATTTTCAATCAGAGCAGGTAAATTGTGAAAGGTTTTTTATTTTGTTTTATAATATCATGTCTATTAATTAATAGATTAATATAAAACAACTGAGTTATTCTTGCTGTTTTCAAGTAAGTAAACAAGATTTTAGGCCTGCCATCAACTTCCTTGTAGTCTTATATTTCAAACAGAAAAAACTTAAAAATAATCTAAGGGTAAAAGTTTATTTTTTTCAACATCCACAACTTAAAAACGTAGCAATGCCCTTATTTATACTTATATTTTACTTTTGGTTGAAGTTCCATACCAGTTATATAAAACATCTTAAAAAGTGGCAAAGGAATTATAAAATGTAATGTGGGCTACTAAAATCATATAATATATTGGTGTATAAGATTAGATCCTTGAAGTATCTCAGCCTTTCAAGATGATATGGAAAGATAAAGATATAAAATTTATCTTTTTTCTAATTAGGAACATATATGTATGTATGTGCATACATATGTGTGTGCATATGTGTATGTGATTGGCTTTCCAAATTTTCATGGGGTAGTAAAAAATTCTCAAAACTGGATGAATGATAAACATATAAAATTGCATTGATTATTATAAAGAAAATGAAATTATTTTCCCATTCTGAAGTCTCTGTCATTAATATTACACTAAATTTAGAAGGTTGTTTTAAGTTATATTGAGTTTTGCCAAAGAAACAGATCTGCTAGTAGGAGTCACCCCTCCAGAGCTACCCTGAGAACAAGATTTATGACAGAATACCTAAGGGGATATGTTTGGGGACCAGACAAATACCTGGGATGACTGGAACTCAAGCTACAAATGTATGATTAAATGGACCTTGGGACTGAGGGGTGAATTTATGATTGATGTGAATTGATAATTAATGTTGATTAATGTTATTTTACTTCAAATTTCTTTGAATTCTAAACAAAATTTAGTCTGTGACCTGCACTCATAAAGTCTATATAACACGATTTGTCTACATGACTTATTCAAATTAACAACTCTGCCTAGGATACATTGTGGTGAGTTTATCACCAATCTGACCACTTATCCCTACTTAATTCAAACTTGAAACAAAATAAACAATAAGGAGGATAATTCTATAGATTTAGGTTATTTTAAAGAACCTTTTGATACCTTAACCCATCTTTTCTGCTTCTGTAACTAAGCTTTCACTACTATGAGAATGTTGGACTTGGGGAAACCCAGAAGGAGGAAAATTGTGAAGAAAATAATTTATTATACCATGTAGTAGGACCCCTATTTTCCTCTTCTGGGTTTATTATCCAGTATAATCGAATCAAGTTCTTATTATCCTAGTGCTCATAGCTGTTTTTCTGCTTTGTCTTAGATGTTGTATTGCTTGTTGTACCAAAGCCTGTTCAAAATTAACTCATAAAAATCTAATGATAGTTCAAAATATCAGTTCTGAATATTAATCAATGAACATTATGCTAATAACATTAAATAACTGGCTAAAGAGGGGGCTGTGAAATATAAAATTAGCTCCATTTTGTTTGATTCTTTGCATGTTGTTAATTATTTTTCTATTTTGTGAGCTAGGCTTTGCTTTAATATAAACCATATGATTACGGGGAATTAAGATGTTAAGACATTTTTGACAAACTGGAGTAATGAGACGCTGATCACACAATGTTCCATACATTTTGTGCTATTTTTTGTGATGATCACATAATGTTCCAGGATGCTCATAATATGTTCCAGAATGTTCTGGAAATAACCAAAATAAATTGCAAACCTCTTGCTAATCAGAAGAGAGAATGCCCATGTTACTCATGTTACTCAAGATTGTGCAAACTGATTGCTCCCTCGTTATTGACTATAAGAAAGCTCTGTAAACTCTCCAATTATGTCCACGTACCTACTGATGACATTTTGGACCCAACTGATTGACAATTGCTAACGTTGCTAATAGATCAACATGCTCAGATTTTATTGCCTCAGTCCTTATCAATTTCATTAATGACAAGATTGACCCATGTTCCTCATCAGTAAAAACTTCTAAGCAGCTGCCACCAATAGACAGATAGGCATAAGAGCCCTGGGAGTGGCAATAAGCCCTGACCACATGTTTTTTTTTTCTCCTAGCCCAGCTCTCAAACCCATCATTTTGGAAAGTAGCTCCAGCTGCAAAAGGTCCAGTCATCCCCATCAACAGGGAAGACAATCCAGCCTATCCGAAACAGCTGGGCACTGTGAGGGAAAGATAGCAGGTATCATGTGCCAGACAAGTCAAATCACCACCACCACCACTTTGATGATTATTTTTCCACAGACTGATGGAGGCAATACAGGACCCTGAACCTAAGACGCTTGAGAGTATCAGTGTTTCTAGTCTAGTGCCCTCTGCCATCATCCTGGCAAGCTACTTCTGTAGAGATGCAGACTGCCAACTGATCTTACAAGTGTTTCAGCCACCATTACTGAAAACTCAGAAAGGGAAGTTACCATTTCTAAAATCCTTGGCACTGCCACATGTTCAACAAAAGAAACTGACATAATTTTAGCAGTGAAAATGACATCAAAATGGAAGCATTAGCATCTTCTTTGCTATTGCACAATGGGACTTTTCCACCTGACTTGCAGCTGAAGCTTTCCCTGCCTTTTCTGCCCTTCATACAGAATGTGAGCTTCTTTAGAGAATGAATAGGCTTGCTTTTCTATTTATATCATAAACACTTACCACAGTGTTTTGCACGTAAGCAATACTTTTTATTCCTTCATTCATTTAGATAGGCGGTGCAGTGGATAGTGAGTCAAGCCTGGAGTCAGGAAGAAATGAGTTAAAATCTATCATCAGATGCTTACTAGCTTTGTGACTGTGGGCAAAGTATTTAACATCTGTTTGCCTCAGTTCCTATATCTCTAAAATGGGGGGGGGGTGATCAAAAAACCTATCCCCAGGGCTGTTGTGAGGATCAAATGAGATTAACAAGTATAACGTGTTTAGCAGAGCATGGCAGAAAGTAGGTGATTTATAAAGGTAAGCTGTTATCTTTACTATTACTACCACTGCCACTATTACTACTATAACTACTACTACTACTACTGCTGCTGCTGCTGCTGCTGCTGCTGCTGCTGCCATTACTCCTGTTACTCCTACTACTCTTATTTATTCATCTATGCATTCTAATCAGTCTGACCCTTGGGCATAGCTCAGGTACCACTGTAAGATAACAGATTACTGCCTAGGAAACAACAGATAGGGACATGCAATAAAGAGTATTTTTTTAAAATATAATGCTTAAAAAATAGTTGTGTATTACATAGGAAAGTCATCTTTGGATTCCTCAGCGAGTCATGGAAAGGAACCTGGGGTCCCAAAAATCTGAAAACAAACATACAACAAACCCTGGCTGGTAGTCTTGTTAACTTGGAAAACCAAGTACTAGGCTAGTAACAGATTTATTTATTCATTCAAGAGCAACCTAGCAGAGGCAGACAGATAGAGATAGAGAGACAGAGACAGACATAGAAAGGGAATCAGAAACAGACAAATATGGATACAAAGAAAGAGAGATACACAGAGACAGAGACAAAGAGAAAAGAGGGCAGGAAAACAGAGAGAGATAGAGACACAGAGAGAAACTAAAAGAGATGGAGACATAAAGTTGGCAACTAGGCATGATTATTTTTTCATGGCAACTCATAAAGCCAATCTTTAATGGGATGGGGGGAGGTGAGGGTGGTATAGGCATCATCACCCCAATAATGGCATATGTGCTTAACATAATGAAGGAAATGCAACTACACAGATTTTAATGCCAGAAAAATTTTGGTTCCCTTAACTGCTAGTACCTTCTTTCAGATTGCCTTCCATCTCTGTGCATATCTTATCAATACATAGTTATGTGTTTGTCCTCCATCGAAATGTTGGATCCTAGAGGGCAAGGACTGTTTTGGTTTGTGTGTCCCTAGCACTTAGAATAGTTACTAGCATATAGTAAGCAATTAAGAAATGTTTGCTTCCTGGCTAACTGACTCTCTGGACAATTTTCCCCACTTTTTGCATGTGTGCAGGAAGATGGGTGTGGAAAAAAAATCTTATAACGTCAGAATTTTTCCATGTTTGCTAGTTTTGCTGAATATTCTCCTCCTTCCTTTTCTTTCATTTTTTTTAGATGTCTCAGGAATGGAAAAATAAAGGACACTAAATAGACCAGGAAATGTAAGGAACATAAAATCAAAATATTCAAAAAAATGTTCTTTAGCAAAGGAAATAAAACTTCAGTTTTTGTGTAGGTACTAATTTTGTGATCTTGTCTGGTCATATGTGTTATAGTAATGGCCAATTTCTCTAGTATAAAGCAACATGCAGGAAATACGAATTTGATTTGAGGGGTGAAAACATTGCAGACCTTGCCAAAGTACATATATGTCTAATAACCATTAACACAACTGGAATCTGATGAAGATGCATGACAGAATAATTGAGTGCTTTTGTCAGGGTAGGAAGAACTCAGCCTTAGTGACTAATAACCAGTTTTCCCAATTTCTGTTTCATCGATTAAGCTTATAATTTATTCTAATGGCTCCTAGAAGAACTAAAGCTGATTAGTTCTGTACAAATTTATCACTCCTCTACATCAGTGACTCCTTGAGAAATTAAAAATAGATAGCATGATCATAAATAAAATGGAGGTAAGTATCATGAAATCATATTATCTCAGAGTTGGAAGGTATCTCAGAGGTCATGCATTCCAGCCTAAACTTAGAAAACAGACCCTCTACATCATGTTACAGGGGACTAAAAGACAGATTTAGAGACAGAAGACAGCATTCAAATGCCGGCTATTCTTGCTACCTTTGTGGCCTTTTGAAAATCATTTAACCTTTCTGGTCCTCAATTTCCTCCTCTGGAAAACTGAGGGGTTTAGAGTAGGTGACCTTCTTTCCAGCTCTGAATATATGATCCTACATTCCCTGACAAGTGGTCATTAGAAATGGGGAATTTGCTACCTCGTGTGTCAGGGAAGAAGAGAATGACAAGAAAATTCTAAGTGACAAAGATGTAGAGAGCAATGAGGATTTTAAAAATCTGTAAAACAACCTAATTTTAATGCATATAAATCTTTCAATATGTCTACAAAATTTTTATGCAGTAATTTTTGTAAATATTTGTCAGATCTATGTTGGTAAACAATTCATAGTTGGACTAATATAGTGCTACCTGTGTGATTTTGGGCAAATCAATTAACCTCTGTCTTGTTAGTTCACTTAAATTTAAGTGGTATAAAAATGCATTCACCTTACCTACCTTCTAGTGCTGATATAAGGATCAGTGAAATAATTTAATATAAAAATCAATTCAATTAATTTCCTTTTTATTTTCTTTTGCTTCCCATCTTCTAGTTATCATAGAAATCCAGCTTTCTTTGGAATACACATCTTATTACCCACATTGCAGATCATGTGTCAGAGATACACAGCTTGAAGCACCTTGAAAAGTTATCTAGTTTACCGGCACTTATTTATATATAAGGAAGCTGAAGCTAATATAGTTTTAGTGACTTGCCCATGGTCTGAGGTGGTATTTACTTAATCAACAATTAACAGGTTTTAGGTGTCTACTACATGGTTACTATGCTATATGCTAGGGATAAAAATAAAATGATTGAAACAATCCCTGGTGATAAGAAGTTCCCGTCTAATGCCAAAGATGATAAGTCTGTATATAAAATAATAAATATAAAGAAAATTTAAAAAAAGAAAAATAATAACTACAGAGTAGTTTGCCACACAATATACTAGCAAGTAGGGGTATCAGGAAAGGCTTCAAGTGGGAAGTGATATTTGAGTTTAGTCTTGAAGCAAGGAAGGTATAGGGATACTAATGCACTGTTGGTGAAATTGTCAACTGGTTCAACTATGCTGAAAAACAATTTGTAACTATGCCTAAAGGGCTATAAAAGCACATACCCCTTGACCCAGCAATACTACTACTAAAGTTGAAATACTAAAGATATTAAATGAATAGGAAAAGGATCTATATGTAAAACAACAACAATGAAACGCTTATAGTAGTTCGTGTGTGTGTGTGTGTGTGTGTGTGTGTGTGTGTGTGGTGAAAAGAATTTGAAATTGAAGGAATGCCCATCAATTGGAAAATGGCTTAACAAGTTGGAGCATATGATTGTGATGGAATACTATTGTGATATGAGGAACAATGAGAAAGATAGTTTCGGAAAAACCTGAGAAGACTTGAACCAAGACAAAATGAAGTGAGCAGAACCAAGAAAACATTTTACACAGTAACAGCAATATCGTAATGATGATCAATTGTGAAAGACTTAGCTACTCTGATCATTACAATGATCTGAGGCAATTCTGAAGGACTCAAGATAAAAAATGCAATCCACCTCCAGAGAGAGAACTGATGAGTGCTGAGTTGAAATTAAAGTATTTTTTTTCATTCTCTTTATTTTTCTTCCCTTTTTTGCAAGATGGCTAACTTGGAAATTTGTTTTACATGACTTCACATGTATAATCGATATCATATTGTTTGCCTTCTCCAGGAGAGAGGGGTGGAAGAGAGGAAGAAAATTTAGAATGCAATTTCAAAAAAGATTAAAATAATGCATTTGTAAAAAAGTAAGAGAAACTGTGAAGTAGAAAACAGGAAGGTGCACAAATGGCACTAAGAAAAAAATAAAACTGTTGTAATTGAATCTTAAACAATGTTAAAAGGATACCACTGGAAAATTGTAGCTACCAAGAGGAGAAAAAGAAATAGAGTTGTTCTATTAATGGAACCACAATTAGTATATAATTGCTTTACCCATCTATGTCCTTAAGTTTTCTGTTTAGAGATGAGTCAATTAATAGAATCCCATGCTTCAGAAATCACTGGTTCAAGACACAAAGACGGTACTGGCAGTAAGGTTAGAAACAGGTTAGAGAAATTAATTTTAATGCTGTCCTCTTGAGTGTTAATAATGATTTGTAATATTCTCTTACCTATTAAAAGACTAGTTTAGGAAGAGGCCCCTATCTCATGGAAGAATGTCATAGTCATTCCAGATCATGTCTAAGCATTCTGCTGAAGTTATCTGGGCCAGACCCTACTCAACTGGGAAAGCCAATTTCTGTCAATGGCATAAAGAGGATCCAGTTTGGGTGGGATCCCTCCCAGAAAAAATAGTCTTATTCCTTGTTCCTCTTCAATAGAGTTTAGAGTAACTCAACTGCTAAAGGACAAACTAAATGAGATATAACCTGTTAGGGATGCCCAGATTGCTAGAGGCTGCTGAGTCTGATGTTCAAGCCACAGTTCAGACTTATAGCCCACCCCTTCGTTAAGTATGAACCAATTAGGTTCACCTTTTCTTGGTCTGGGAGGGCCCGATAATGTGCTGTCCGGAAGAAAGTGGGACATTTAAGATAATGCAGGAATCTGAATCATTGTCTTTGGTTACCAAGAAAAACCACCGACCAATAATGTATTAATTATTGGCTAGCCTAGTTAATAAATTGATTATCAACACCCAGAAGCTTTGTCTTTCAAAATGTTTACTCTCAACACAAGTTTGGTAAGGTCATGAATGGCTTTAACTGCCAAACAAAAAAGTTTATTTTTAATCCTAGAAACTATAGGGAGCCACGTGGTTTTTTGTTGAATAAGGAAGTAAAGTAATTAGATCTACACTTAAAGAAACTTACTTTGGCAGTAGTTTGGAGGATGGACTAAAGTGGAGAAAGACAGGAGCCAGAGAAGCATTTATAATCATCTTTTTAAAATAGTGTTTTATATTTTTCCAATTACATGTGAAGTTAATTCTCAACATTCATTTTCTGTAAAATTATGAGTTACAAATTTTTCTCACTCTATCAGTTCCCTCCCCAAAACAATGGGCAATCTGATATAGGTTACACATATACAATCACGTTAAACATATTTCCACATTAGTCATGTTGTGAAAGATCTAAAACACAAGGGAAAAACAACAAGAAAGAAAAAATACAAAAAAATTAAAATAGTATGATTCAACCTGCATTCAGATGCCAAAGTTCTGTATGTGGTTAGCATTTTCCAATACAAGTCTTTTGGTATTATCTTGGATCATTGTGCTGCTGAGAAGAGGTAAGTCTATCCTAGTTAATCTTCGCACAATGTCACTGTTGCCATGTACAATATTCTGCTGGTTCTGCTCACTTCACTCAGCATCAATTCATGGAAGTCTTTTTTATTAATTAATTTGTTTTAAATTTTCAACTTTCACTTCCATAAGAATTTGAGTTCCAAATTTTTCCCAATCTCTTCTCTCCTCCCACCTCAAGAAAGAATGTAAATTGATATAGGCTCAACATATACATTCATATTAAAGCTGTTTTCACATCAGTCATGTTGTAAAGAAGAATTAGAATCAATCAGAGAAACCCAAGAGAGAAGAAATAGGTCTATAGTAGGCAAAGCCGAGATGGTGGCTGGAAAGCAGTGACTTACATGAGCTCCCCGCCAGGTCCCTCCAAAAACCTATAAAAATGTTTCTGAACAAATTCTAGAATGGCAGAACCCACAAAATAGCAGAGGGAAGCAGGGATCCAGCACAGGACAGCGTAGATGGTTGCTGGATGAAGTCTATTGCACACAGACCTGGGAGCGGAGCTGAGAAGAGCCCAGCATGGGTGGCAGCTGGACCAACCAGACCAGGAGCTGGGCAGAACAGGCCCTAGTGCCCTGAATCAGTGATCCGTGGAAGTTACCAGACTTCTCAACCCACAAACACCAAAGACAACAGAGAAGGTTAATGGGAAAAGCTGCTGGGACAGAGTGAAAAGAGTTCCTGATTCTGACACTGCCCTGGAGGCAGTGGAGATGGTCCAGCTACAGAACTAGAGCTGCAGTTGCTTCTGGCCCCAGGCCCACCTGCTGGGAGGAATTAGGTGGCAGATCTGAGCAGGAGTGCAGAGCCTGCTTAAGATCTGAGTCAGGTCCAGGCTGGTGGTCCTTGGGGAAGGAGGAGTGCTGGTGTGGCAGAGCAGGCTGTATAGAATAGCTCTGAAATCAATGGCACATCCCCTCAAGCTTGTAACAAAGTATTCTTTACTCTACAAGCAGTCATACCACAATGAAAAACTCAAGGGTCAAGTAAGTTGGCTGGGAACATGGCCAGGCAGCAAAAACAGACTCAGATTCAGTCTCAGACTTTGGAATCTTTCTTTGGTGACAAGACCAAAACATATAGCCAGAAGAAGTCAACAAAGTCAAAGAGCCTACATCAAAGCCTCCAAGAAAAACATGAACTGGTCTCAGGCCATGGAAGAGCTCAAAAAGGATTTGGAAAAGTAAGTTAGAGAAGTAGAGGAAAAATTGGGAAGAGAAATGAGAGTGATGCAAGAAAACCATGAAAAACAAGTCAATGACTTGCTAAAGGCAACCCAAAAAATATTGAAGAAAATAACACCTTAAAAAATAGACTAACTCAAATGGCAAAAGAGCTCCAAAAAGCCAATGAGGAGGAGAAGAATGCCTTGAAAGGCAGAATTGACCAAATGGAAAAGGAGGTCCAAAAGACCACTGAAGAAAATACTACCTTAAAATTAGATTGGAGCAAGTGGAAGCTAGTGACTTTATGAGAAATCAAGATATTATCAAACAGAACCAAAGGAATGAAAAAGTAGAAAACAATGTGAAATATCTCATTGGAAAAACCACTGACCTGGAAAATAGATCGAGAAGAGATAATTTTAAAATTATTGGATTACCTGAAAGCCATCGTCTAAAAAAGACCCTAGATATCATCTTTCAAGAAATGAAAACTTAGGAATATTGTCGCCAAATTCCAGATCTCCCAGGTCAAGGAGAAAATACTGCAAGCAGCCAGAAAGAAACAATTTGAGTATTGTGGAAAAATATTCAGGATAACACAGGATCTAGCAGCTTCCACATTAAGGGGTTCAATGGTTTGGAATACGATATTCTGGAGGTCAATGGAGCTAGGATTAAAACCAAGAGTCACCTAACCAGCAAAACTGAGTATCATGCTCCAAGGCAAAATATGGATTTTCAACAAAATAGAGGACTTTAAAGCTTTCTCAGTGAAAAGACCAGAGCTGAACAGAAAATTTGACTTTCAAACACAAGAATCAAGAGATGTATGAAAAGGTAAACAAGAAAGAGAAATCATAAGGGACTTACTAAAGTTGAACTGTTTTGTTTACATTCCTACATGGAAAGATGATGTGTATGATTCATGAGACCTCACTATCATAGTAGCTGAAAGGAATATGCATATATGTGTGTGTGTATATAAATGTGTGTGTGTGTTTATGTATGTATATGTGTAGGTGTATGTATATATGTGAATATATATGTGTGTGTATATATATATGTATATGTATATATATACAGACAGAGGGCACAGGGTGAGTTGAATATGAAGGGATGATATCTAAAAAAATAAAATGAAATAAGGGATAAGAGGGGAATATATTGAGAGAGGGAGAAAGGGAGAGATAAAATGGGGTAAATTATCTCACATAAAAGTGGCAAGAAAAAGCGGCTCTCTAGGAAGGGAAGAAGGGGCAGGTGAGCGGGAATGAGCAAATCTTGCTCTCATCGGATTTGACCTGAGGAGGGGATACTATACACACTCAATTGGGTATCTTACCCCACAGGAAAGAAGGAGGAAGAAGATAAAAAAGGGGGAATGATAGAAGAAAGGGCAGATGGGGTAGAGGTAATCAAAAACAAACACTTTCAAAAAGGGACAGGGTCAAGGGAGCAAATTCAATAAAGGGGATAGGTTAGGAAGGAGCAAAACATAGTCAATCTTTCACAACATCAGTATTTTGGAAGGGTTTTACATAATGATACGCATGTGACCTATGTTGAATTGCTTGCCTTCTTAGGGAGGCTGGGTGGGGAGGGAAGAGGGGAGAGAATTTGGAACTCAAAGTTTTAAAAACAGATATTTAAAAACAAACAAAAAAAAAGTTTTTGCATGCAACTAGGAAATAAGATACCCAGGCAATGGGACGTAGAAATTTATAAGAGAAGGGAAAGGGGGATGTGAGGGGAGTGGGGTGACAGAAGGGAGGGCTGACTGGGGAACCAGGCAACCAGCATATACACCATCTTGGAGTGGGCGGGAGGGTAGAAATGGGGAGAAAATTTGCAATTCAAACTCTTGTGAAAATCATTGCTGAAAACTAAATATATTAAATAGATTTAAAAAAGGAAAAAAAAAACATGAGAAAGACAAAGTGAAAAAAAAGAAAGAAGAAATAAAAAGAGAGAGAGAGAGAGAGCAAATAATATGCTTCAATCTGCATTCAGACTCCATAGCTCTTTTTTCTGTATGTGGACAGTATTTTCCATCATGTGTCTTTTGGAGTTGCCTTTGATCCCTGCATTGCTAAGGAGAGATAAGTTAATCAAAGTTAATCATCACATTATGTGGCTGTTTCTGTGTACAATGTTCTCCCAGTTCTGCTCACTTCACTGGGCATCAGCTGATAGAAGGCTTTCCAGGTTTTTTCTGAAGTCCACCTACTCATCATTTCTTATAACAAAATAGTGTTCTATTACATTAATATACCACAACTTGTTCAACTGTTCCCTAACTGAGTGGCATCCCCTTAATTTCCAATTCTTTGCCACCACAAAAGAGATGCTGTAAATATTTTTCTATATGTGGGTTCTTTTCCCATTTGTATGATCTCTTTGGGATACAGACCTTTAAGTGGTATTGCTGAGTCAAAGGGTATGCACTGTTTTATAGCCTTTTGCGAATAGTTACAAATTGTTTTCCAGAATGGTTGGATCTGTTCACAACTCCACCAACAATGCTTTAGTGCTCCAGTTTTCCCACATCTTCTCCAGCATGTATCATTTTCCTGTTTTATCATGTTAGCCAATCTGACAGGAGAGATGTGGTACCTAAGAGTTGTTTTGATTTTCATTTCTCTAATCAGTAGTGACTATAGATATCTTTAATTTCTTCCTCTGAAAACTGCCTATTCATATCCTTTGACCACTTATCAATTGGTGAATAACTTGTATTTTTGTAAATTTGATTCAGTTTTCTATATATTTTAGAAATGAGGTCTTTATCAGAGACACTGGTTGTAAAAATTCTTTCCCAGTTTTCTGCTTCCCTTCTAGTCTTGGCTGAATTGTCTTTGTGCAAAAACTTTTCAACTTAATGTAATCAAAATTATTCATTTTGCATTTCATGATGTTCTCTATCTCTTGTTTGGTCATAAATTCTTTCATTCTCCATAAATCTGACAGGTTAACTATTCCTTGCTTTCCCAGTTTACTTATGGTAACAGCCTCTATTCTAGATCATATACCCATTTGGAATTTATTTTGGTATATGGTGTAAGATGTTGGTCTCTGACTAGTTTCTGTCATACCATTTGTCAAAAAGTGAGTACTTATCCCAGAAGCTGGTGTCTTTGGGTTTATCAAATAGTAGATTACTATAGTCATTGACTACTGTGACTTGTGTACCTAACTTATCCCACTGATCCACCAATCTATTTCTTAGCCAGTACTGAATAGTTTTGATGATTGCTGCTTTACAATACAAATTATGATCTGGTATAGCTAGACCACCTTCCCTAGCATTTCCTTTCATTAATTTCCTTGATATTCTGGACCTTTTGTCCTTCCAGATGACTTTTATTATTATTTTTTCTAGCTCTATAAAATATTTTTTGGTAATTTGATTGGTATGAAACTGAATAAGTAAATTAATTTGGGTAGAATTCTCATTTTAATTATATTAGCTCAGCCTACCCATGAGCAACTTATGTTTTGTTTTGTTTTTTTCCTTAAGTTTTTAGGTCTGACTTTGTGCAAAAAGTGTTTTGTAATTGTGTTCATATACTTCCTGACTTTGTTTTGGCAGTAGACTCTCAAATAATTTTAATATCTACAGTAATTTAAATGAAATTTATCTTTCTGTCTTTTGCTGTTGGGCTTTGTTAGTAATATATAGAAATGCCAATGATTTTTGTGGGTTTATTTTATGTCCTGAAACTTTGCTAAAGTTGTTTATCATTTCAAGTAGTTTTTTCCTTGATTCTCTAGGATTCTCTAAGTATACCATCTCCAAAGAGTGATAGCTGTTTCTTCTTTACCTATTTTAATTCCTACAATTTATTTTTCTTCTCTTTTTGCTAAACCTAATGTTTCTAGTACCATATTGAATAACAGTGGTGGTAATGGACATCCTTGTTTCACTCCCAAACTTATTGAAATGCTTCTAGCTTATCTCCAGTACATATAATGCTTGCTGATGGTTTTAGGTAGATGCTACTTATCAATTTAAGGAATATTCCATTGATTCCTATGCTCTCTAGTGTTTTTAATAGGAATGGTTGTTGTATTTTGTCAAATCCTTTTTCTGCATCTGTTGATAGACTCTTGTGGTTTCTGTTAGTTTTGTTGCTGATAGGGTCAATTTTGCTGATAGTTTTCCTAAAATAGAGCCAGTCCTGCATTCCTGGTATAAGTCCCACCTTGTCATAGTGTATTATTCTCATGATGATTTGCTGCAATCTTTTTGCTAATGTTTTGTTTAAATTTTTTGCATCCATATTCTTTAGGAAAATTTGTCTCTAATTTTCTTTCTCTGTTTTGACTCTTCCCAGTTTAGGTACTAGTTCCATATTTATGTCATAAAAAACTGGTAGAACTCCTTCTTTGCCTGTTTTCCCAAATAATTTATAAACTATTGGAATTAATTGTTAAAAAGTTTTATAGAATTCACTTGTAAATCCATCTGCCCCTGGAGAATTTTTTCCTGTGGAGTTCATTGATGGCTTGTTCAATTTCTTTTTCTGAGATGGGGTTATTTAAGTATTTTATTTACTCTTGCTGTGAATCTGGGCAATTTATACATTTTTGTAAATGATCATCTATTTCAGTAAGATTGTCAAATTTATTGGCATACAGTTGGGCAAAATAGTTCCTAATTATTGTTTAATTTCCTTTTCATTGGTTGTGGATTCACTCTATTCATTTTTGATACTGGTAATTCGTTTTTCTTTGTTCTTTTTTAAAATTAAATTAACCAAAGCTTTATCTATTGTATTATTTTAATTAAACCAGCTCTTAGTTTTTTATTAGTTCAATAGTTTTCTTAATTTCAATTTTTTTTAATCTCTCCTTTGATTTTCAGAATTTCTTATGTGGTATTTAATTAGGGATTTTTAATTTGTTCTTTTTTCTAGCTTTTATAGTTGCATGCCCAATTCATTGATCTCCTCTTTCTCTATTTTATTCACATATGCTTTTAGAGATACAAAATTTCCCCTAGAACCAAATTTGCTTCATCCCATAAGTTTTGGTATGTTTTCTCATTATTGTCTTCTCTTGGCTGAAGTTATTGATTGTTTCTATGACTTGCTGTTTAATCTAATCATTCTTTAGGATTAAATTATTTAGTTTTCAATTAATTTTAATCTATCTTTCCATGAATCTTTATTACAAATAATTCTATTACATCATGATCTGAAAAGCATTCATTTAATGTTTCTGTCTTTCTGCATTGGATCATGAAGTTCTTATGCCCCAGTAAATGGCCAGTTTTTGTGTAGGTGCTTGTACTGCTGAGGAAAAGTATATTCCTTTCTAACCCTGTTCAATTTTCTCCAGAGGTCTGGCATATCTAACTTTTTAAAAATTCTATTCATCTCCTTAACTTCATTCTTGCATATTTTGTGGTTAGATTTATCTAGTTCGTAGAGAAAGAGGTTGAAGTCCTCTAGTAGTGGACTTTTACTGTCTATTTCTTTTTGTAACTTTTTAAACTTCTCCTCTAAGAATTTGGATGCTATACCAGTTGGTGCATATATGTGTAGTAATGATAGTAATTACTTCATTGTCTATGGTGTCTCTTAGCAGGATGTAGTTTCCTTGCTTATCTTTTTAATTAGATCTATTTTTGCTTTTGTTTTCTCTGAGATTAGGATTGCTGCCCCCTCCTTTTTTTTACTTCAACTGAAGCATAATATATTCTACTCCAGCCTTTGACCTTTACCCTATGTGTATCCCTGTTTCCAGTGGGTTTCTTGTAAAGATCATATTGTAGGATTATGTTTTCAATCCATTCTGCTATGTAGTTCCATTTTCTGGAAGAGTTCATCCCATTCACATTCACAGTTATGATTATCTTTCTCTCCATCCTATTTCTCTCCCCTCCATTTATACTTTTATTTCTCTCTTCTCCCTTTCCCTCATCAAAATAATTTTGCTTTTGACTACCACCTCCTTAAATCTTCCCTCTTTTCTATCAGCCCCCCTCCCTTTGCTTTCCTTTTTTTCCCTTACTACTTCTTCCCTCCCTTCTATTCACCCCCTCCCTTTTCTTTCTATTTTCCCCTCCTACTTCCTATAGGACAAGTTAGATTTCTATACCTAACTGAGTATGTTATTCCCTCCTTGAGCCTAATCTGATGAGAGTATGTAATGGCAAGCAAAGTGGGACTTTTCACTGTTTTTTTTTTCCTTTTGGAATGCATCTCAGCACTAAAGCAATCAAGTGCCTTTGATTGAGTCTTGCCTTTGTTTCAATCAAGAATCTTTGATTGAATCGAAAGTCTTTGATAACCTGCTTAAGTCAAAAGAAAGCCTAAGTCACATGAGTTTAAGTCTCATGGTTGTGATGCTTTCTGACCATGAAGAAGTTTATATATACTCTGAGGTTAGCATTTTGCTTCAGGGGATCACTCATTGGAAGTGTTCCTGTGATTTGACCAGACAAGACTGGGTAGCTGTTAAGGAGCCCCCAGCTTTAAAAACCCAGAGGTTGGTGCTTCTCTCTCTGGTAATTATGTATGTATTGCTATGGACAGACAGTTAGAAGCCCTGTCTGCTGATTTGGGTCATTTTGCTCTGTTTATGTAATTTCTGTTTGTGTTTTCTCTGAAGTTCATGGTGCTGACTTTTTCCCTTGAACTAAGTGAATTACATATGTATGTTTAGTTAAAATGACATTGTAAACCCCTTAAAGTTGCTTTCCTTAGAAAAGCAGATCAAAGAAGCTGTACTAGCAGCCCTCTTGTGTGCTGGTGTTAATTTGCCTTACACAGACACAATAGCTGCAATTACCATTGTTGTAATAAAGTTCAAACAATGCTCACGTCCCTCCCTCCTCCTTTTGTCTTCTGCCATTACCATTCCTTTTTACCACTTAATTAGGTTTTTTATCATTACATCAAAATTAACTTAAACCTACTCATTCAGTTTATGTATATCCTTTCCAAATATCATAATAAAGATATAGTTCTCAAGAGTTATAAGTATCATCTTCCTATGTATGGATGTAAACAGTTTGTCCTTACTGAGTAACATTTTTTCTTCTTTCCTTTTTACCTTTTTATGCTTCTTTGACTCTATTTGAAGATGATATTTTCCCTTGAGCTTTGATCTTTTCATCAAGAAAATCTTAAAATCCCATATTTCATTGAGTGTCCATCTCCTCCCCTGAAACATTATGCTCAGTTTTGCTGGATGATTGATCCTTGGGTATAATCCAAGCTCCTTTGCTTTACAGAATATCATATTCTAAGCCCATCGATCTTTTAATATAGAAGCTGCAAAATCATGTGTAATCCTAACTGTGGCTCAACAATATTTGAACTGTTTCTTTCTGTCTGCTTTCAGTATTTTTTCCTTGACCTCATAATTCTGGAATTCGCTACAATATTACTTGTTGTTTTCAATTTGGGATCTCTTTCAGGAGGTGATAGTAGACTATTTTACACTCTGGTTCTCAGACCTCAGGGAAATTTTCCTTGGTGATTTCTTGAAAGATGCTTTCCAAGCTCTTTCTTTTTGATCATAGTTTTCAGGTAGACCAATAATTCTTAAATTACCTCTCCTAGATCTGTTTTCCAGGTCAGTTGTTTTTCCAATGAGGTATTTTATGTTTTCTTCTATGTTTTTTCATTCTTTTGATTTTGTTTGACTGATTGTTGATGTCTCATAGAGCCATTAGCTTCTACTTGCCCAATTCTAATTTTTAATGAATTGTTTCCTTCAGTTACCTTTTCTACCTCCTTTTCCATTTGGCCAATTCTATTTTTAAGGAGTTGTTTTCTTCAGTGTGTTTTTTCCCAGTTTGTCAATTGTATTTTTAATTTTTTTTCTATAATGTGTGCTCTTTTATTTGAACTGCTCATAATTCAGTGTGCAGGTAAAACTCCTCCCCTTCCCCAGGTTCTGGCAACAATATCACAAAACTCTCAGGGAAATTGTAAAATCTTCCTTTGTATCTATATTGGGGGCAGGAAGGGAAGTTAGGGAGCCTTTTAATATGGCTGGTGGTTTTTTTTAAAAAGGAGCAAGTATTGAGGCAGGAGATAAAAAAGGCTTTTTTTAAGGATTACATAATTTACATGTAAAGCCATACTAGTACCTTCCGTCCTCCCCACCCCATTTGTATTTCTGTTACATAACTCCTTTACTCTAGCAGAAGACAGCCTTCGTAGAGGCTTATAACTCTGTAACAATGCATTATATACTATTGGGAATGACTATTAAAAACAAAAAAACAAAAAAGACCCCAAAAAACAAATGTACCATCAGAGTCCTGAAGATGCACTGTAGAACTTTGGAGATGTTTGCCTCCAACATACTTAGACTACTCATCGCCTTAACCATTCCAGTTTTTAAATCCTGAGTCAAGCACCAAAAAAACCCAAACAAACAAACAAACAAACAAACCAAAAACGACAACAAAAAACAAATAAAGCCATTCCAATCTCATGTCTTTTGGGGGGCAATTATCATGTCATATCCTTTGACAAAAAATTTAAATAACACAAATAGCCATTTAGAAGTATTTGTGGTAGATAATGGAAGGCCCAGATTCATTATACTCCTGCTTGCTGTTCTACAGCTGCTAGGAGGTGGAAAAAGATGCTGGGATGGAGCCTCCAATCCAGACACAACATTTGCCCTCAAGTGGGGCAATGATCTTGAGTTTCATTGTTCTGGGAGCTAGGGCTATCATCTCCTTCTGCATCCTGTCAGCAATGCCTGGGTACATGGTGGTATCACCAGACAATATGATATTGGCATACAAATCCTTACAGATGTCAATATCACACTTCATGATTGAGTTGAAGGTGGTTTCATGGATTCCACCGGATTCCATACCTAAGAAAGATGGTTGAAAGAGAGCTTTTGGCTATCCGAACCTCTCTTTGCCAGTTATGATAACCTGACGATCAGGGAGCTCATAGTTCTTTTCTAGAGAGGAGATAGATGCAGCAGTAGCTATCTTCTGCTCAAAGTCTAGGGAGACATAGCACAGTTTCTCCTTAATGTTATGCATGATTTCCCTCTCAGCTATGGTAGTGAAACTGTACCCTTTCTCAATCAGGATCTTCATGAGGTAATCTATCAGATCACAGCCAGCCAGATCCAGATGAAAGATGGCGTGGGGAAGGGCATAACTTTCATCGATGGGTACAGTGTGGGTCACAACATCACTGGAGTACATCACAATACCAGTGGTATTCCCAGAAGCATACGAGAGCTGGTCTGAATATTTTATATGTGTGGGTCCTTTTCCTGTTTTTATGATCTTTTTGGAATATAGACCTTGTAGTGTATTTGTGGATCAAAAGGTATGCACAGTTTGGTTGCCCTTTGGGAATAGTTACAAATTTCTCTCCAGAATGTTCACAATGCCACCAACAATGCATTAGGGTTCCAATGTTCCCACATCTTTTCCAGCATTTATCATTTTCCTTTTCTGCCATATTAGCCAATCTGATGGGTATGTGTTTGTACGTCAGAGTTTTTTTTTTAATTTGCATTTCACTAATTAATACTGATTTAGAGTATTTTTCATATGATTCTAGATAGCTTTAAATTCTTTTTTTGAAAACTGCCTGTTCATATCTTTGACTATTTATCTACTGGGGAGTGCCTTTGTAATAATCTAAGTGAGAGAGGTCATGAGATACTGAACTGTGGTCATTTCTATATGAGTGAAGAGAAGGGGTCAAATGTAAGGAATTTTGTGAAGGTAGAAATGGGCAAATTTGACAAGTGTTTGGATATGTAAAGTGAGGGGGTGGGAGAAACTGAGAAAGATGGCAACCTTATGAACCTGAGTGACTGTCATATATATTGTGTCTACAATAGAAAAGAGAAATTTGATAGAAAGGTATGTTTTGAGGAAAAGTTAATGTATTCTGTAGGCAATTGGTATTGGAGGACTGAAAGTCAGTAGAGACTGAGGCTAGACTCACCTACAAAGAGATGAAAGTTAAAACCTGCTAAGGGAGCTAAAAGAGGAAGTCAAGAGAGAAAAAGAGACTGGGGAACAGCCATAGTTAGAGGGTGTGATGTAGATGCAAAGGAAACAGAGGATGGGTTATATAAAATATAAAGGGAATGAGGAAATCACAATGTGAGAAAAAGTGAGTCAGCTCACATTTGCTAAGTGTCTTCTAAATGCTATCAACTGTGCTAAGTTCTTGAGTTGCAAAGAAAGGATAGAGGCAGATCTTGCTTGTGAAATCACAATTTAATGAGAAAAACAGCATAAAGACAGCTATATGCAAAAAAATTGGAGATAATATAGGGAAGGCACTAGCAGTAAGGGAAATCAAAGGAAAAATAGTACATACAGGAAGAGATAATATCTGACAATTTTAAATTCAGCATATGTCAAGAAGGGGGCAGCTTAGTGGCATAGTAGACAGAGTGCTGGGGCTGGAGTTAGGAAGACTAATCTTGAGTTCAAGTCATTCCAGTATCTTTGCCAACATATCCCATATAAGGTCATGAACGGTTGGACACAACTGAACAGCAATAATAACACTTGTCAAACAGGGTGAGGACTGAAAAAAAGGCCACCAAATATTGCAATTAAGAGATCATTGATCCAGTTCACAGTTCTACCCATGGTGAATTGCTGTCCCATTTTTTCCACATTCCCTCTAAAATTTGTCACTTTCACTTTCAATCATTTTAGCCAAATTGATAGGTGTAAAATGATATCTCAAAGTTGGTTTAATTTCCATTTCTCTAGCAAATAATGATTTAGAGCTTTTTTATAAGCCTATACATTATTTTTTTTGGTCAGAAAGCTACCTGTTCATATTGCTTGACAATTTATCAATTGGAAAATAACTCATATTTTTATAGATTTGACAAAGTTCTTTATGTATTTGAGATGTGAGACCTTTAATTGAAAATCTATAAAAATTTGGGGCAATTTTCTGCTTTCTTTTTGATCTTGGCTACATTGTTTTATTTGTACAAAACCTTTTTAATTTAATGTAATCAAAGTTATCCATTTTACACTTCACATTGCTCTCTCTCTATCTTATTATTCAGAAATTGTTCTCTTATCCATAAGTCTCATAGTTAATATATTCCAGGTTCTTCAAATTTTCTTGCAATACCTATCTTTATATTCAGGTCATATATCCATTTTGATCTTATCTTGGTAAATGGTGTAAGATATTGGTGTCTGCCCAGTTTCTGCCTGATAGCTTTCTAGCTTTACCAACACTTTTTTTTACCAAATAACGAATTCTTCTCTCCAAAATTTAAGACTTTACACTCATCAAATACAAGGTTACTATATATATTTGCTACTGTAAATTATATGTCTATTCCACTGATCTACCTTTCTATCTCTTTTCTTCATTCATTCATTCACTCATTCATTTATCCATCCATCTATCTATCTATCTATCTATCTATCTATCTATCTATCTATCTACCTATTTCTTTTGGGAAGGGAGAAACCAGGGCAATTGGGGTTAAGTGAATTGCCCAAAGTCACACAGCTAGTAAGTGTGTCAAGTCTCTGAGGCCAGATTTGACCTCAGGTCCTCCCGACTCCAGGGCCAGTGCTCTACTCACTGTGCCACCTAGCTGCCCCTACATTTATATCTCTTAGCCAGTCCAGATAGTTTTGATAATTACAGCCTTATAATATAGTTTAAGATCTGGTACTGCTAAACCTCCTTCTTTTACAATTTTTTATTAGTTCCTTTGATATCCTTGACTTTGTGTTCTTCCAAATGAATTTTGTTGTTTTTCTCTATTTTAGTAAAATATTCTTTGGTAATTTGACTAATTGATTAGCTGATATAACCATTTTGGAGGGAAATCTAGAATTATGCCCAAAGAGATTTAAAACTGCCTATACACTTTAACACAGCCATACTACTATTAGATCTGTTTCCCAATATTATTAGGGGGAAAGGAAAATAACCTATATGTTCTAAAATATTTATAGCAGCCCACTTTGTGGTGGAAAAGAGCTGGAAATTGCAAGGGGGCCTGTCATTTGGGGAATGGCTGAACAAGCAGTGGTACATGATTGTGATAGAATACTACTGTGCTACAGGAAATGATGAGTACAATGATTTTAGAAAAACATGGATAGACTTGCACAAAATAATGAAGAGCAAAATGAGCAGAACCAAGAGAACATTGGATGCAGTAAGAACAATATTATTTTAAGAATAACTTTGAGGGAATAAGTCATTTTTACTGTTATAAATACCCAAATTAATTACAAAGGACACATGAAGGAAAATGTTATCTGCATCCTGAAAAAGAACTGATAAATGGAAGCATATATAGAATGCTTTTACACACACACACACACACACACACACACATATTTGTTTTTAATGGTAGCCATCTCTAGGGCAGTGAGGAGAAAAGAAAAAAAAGGAACAAAAAGGAAAGTTACATGATAAATTTATTATATATTTAAAAGGAATAAGAAATTATACATAAATTTAAAGTTTTTACAATCATTTTTTCTATTCTACTACATTATGGAACTACTTATTTTGTTTCTTAAGTTCAGAATAAAATAAATATTTTAAAATTTATTTAGTATTTTATTTTTCCTCAGTTACATATAAAAACAATTTTCAATATTTGTTTTTAAAACTTTGAGTTCCAAATTCTCTCCCTTCTTCTCTCCCCACCTCCTGTTATTGAGAAGGCAAGTAATTCAATGTAGGTTAAACATGTGTAGTCATGCAAAACATTTTCATACCAGTTCTGTTGTGAAAGAAAACATAGACACCCTTCTCCCCCCCCCCCAAAAAAAAAACCAAACAAACCTCGAGAAAAAGAAAGAAAGTTAAAAAAAGTATGCCTCGAGCTGTTTTCAGACACCATCAGTTCTTTCTGTGGGGTTGGATAGCATTTTTCATCACAAGTCCTTCAGAGTTGTCTTAGATCATTGTATTGCTGAGAATAGCTAAGTCATTCACAGCTGATCATCTCGCAATATTGCTGTTAATTTGTACACAGTACATTTCACTCTTATCAGCTTGTTTAAATCTTTCCAGGTTTTTCTGAGAGCATCCTGATCATAATTTCTTGTAGTACAATAGTATTCCATCATAATTACAGCCATATTTTGTTCAGCTATTCCCCAATTGATGGGCATCCTCTCAATTTCCAATTCTTTGCCACAACAATAAGAGGTTCTATAAATATTTTTGTAACATAGGTCCTTTTTCTTTTTTTATCCCTTTTGGGACAAAGACCTAGTAGTGGTATTGCTAGGTCAAAGGGTATGCGTGTTTTTTTTTAGCACTTTGGCATAGTTTGAAAGGGCTCTACAGAACAGTTGAATCAATTCACAACTCCACTAACAATACATTTGTCTCATTTTCCCCAAATCCTCTCCAATGTTTGTCATTTTTTCTGTCCTTTTAGCCAATCTAGAAGGTAAGAGGTTTTAATTTTTATTTTGAATTTCGATAGTCATTAGCGAGAGCATTTTTATATGGCTATAGATAGCTTTGTTTACTTCATCTTAAAATTGTTCATATCTTTTGATCATTTATCAGTGGTGGAATGGGCCTTATTTTTACAAATTTGACTCAATTTTCTTTATGTTTGATAAAAGAGGACTTAGAGAAATGTGCTTCAATTTTTTTCAGTTACTCTTGCTTAAAGTATTTCCCTCTCCTCTGAAGTTTCCCTCAGGATAGCTGGCGGTCTAGCAGTGGTCGTTAGTTGAGCCGGCCCCCCCAGCAAAGCGCCCCCCTCCTCCGCCGGCACCCACCGCCACCAGTTTTATCTGGTCAAGCGAATGATTAGAGATCTTGGGGCCTAAAGGATCTCAACCTATTCTCAAACTTTAAATGGACCTCGGTTGCTGTATGACATGACACCCGATGCCATCCTTCCCATTGTGGCCCACTGCTCTCTCACTGGAAGGCCCCTAAGATGATGTCCTGAGGAGGAAAAATAAAAAGAAAGGGGTGGGGTGGGAACAAGAGGGACGTAGGGGTGGGATGAGGGGAAGAGCATGAAATACTTGAACCTCCGTCACTGAATCTCAGTGTGAAGTACGAAAAAGAAAAACTGACTTCCAAGTACATACTGTCAGGGGGCTCATCTGACCCTTCTCCAACCCAGATCTACATCACCCTAAAATCAAGACAAAATGGAGAAATGATCGATACATTTGGACTCGACTTAGCTATGGCAGACATCAGGAGTAGAATATTGAATGGAAAAAGAGTGATGCCTCCTGGATGGAGGGAGGGAGGGAGGGAGACACACACACATACATACACACACAGAAAGAGAGAGAGAGAGAGAGAGAGAGAGAGAGAGAGACGGACAGACCAGACAGACCCAGAGATAGAGATAGAGATGTACAGTCACATACAGAGAACTGATGGTGTAACTCTTGAGTAGAGATTAAAGCCAATTCTCTGTCACTCTATTTGTCTGACTTTTTACTTTGCTGTAGTTTATTTTCTTTTAGGCAGTGAACCCAAAGCAGAAATGTGTTTTTTGTAACCTCACTTGGAGAAAAGGTATTCTATGATTTGCCTTCTGGGTAGAGGGATAGAGGACTGCAAATAAGGAAGGAGAGAATTTGGAATTCTGAATTTCCTTTCTCTTCCTCCCTCCCCCATTCCATTTTTCCTTCACCTACCTGTATAGTATCTATTTTGTATTCTGTATTTTCCAATGACGTATACAAACGATTTTAACATTCAAAAACAATAAAGTATTTCCCTCTATCCTGCCCACATTTATTCTATTCTCTCTCTCTCCTCCCGGTCCCTCCTCAAAAGTGTTTTGCTACTGTCTACACCTTCCCCCAATCTGTCATTCCTTCTATCCACGCCCCTTCTCTTATCCCTTTTCTCTCCTACATTCCTTTAGGGTAAGAGATTTCTATACTCAATTGAGTGTGTATGTTATTCCTTAATTGAGCCAATTCTGATGAGAGTAAGGTTCACTCACTTCCACTCACTTCACCCCCTCTTGCCCTCTACTGTAAAAGCTTTTTCTTTCTTCTTTCATATGAGATAATTTATCCCATTCTACCTCTCCCTTTCCATTTTCCACAGCACATTCCTGCCTCCCCCTTAATTTTATTTACTGTTTTAGATATTATTCCTTCATGTTCAGCTCACACCTGTGGCCTTGATCTGTATGTACTGTTTCTAACTGTTCTAATAATGAGAAAGTCCTTCTGAATTACAAGAACCACCTTCCCATGTTGGAATGTAAACAGTTTAACCTTTTTAAGTCCCTTATGATTTACCTTACCTGTTTGCCTTTTTATGCTTCTCTTGAATCTTGTGTTTGAAAGTCAAATTCTCTATTCATCTATGGTCTTTTCATCAAAATGCTTGAAAGTCCTCTATTTCATTACTTGTCCATTTTTCCTCAGAAGAATTATACTCAGTTTTGCTGGGTAGGTGATTGACTCTTGGTTGTAATCCTAGCTCTTTGTCATCTGGAATATAATATTCCAAGCCTTTCAATCCTTTAATGTAGAAGCTGCTAAATCTTGTGTTATCCTGACTGTGGCTCCATAATACTTGAATTGTTTCTTTCTGGCTGTTTGAAGTATCTTCTCCTTTGCATGGGAGCTCTGGAATTTTTCTGGGAGTTTTCATTTTGGTATGTCTTTCAGGAGGTGATCAGTAGATTCTTTCAATTTCTATTTTATGCCCTGGATCTAGAATATTACAGCAGGTATCCTTGATAGTTTCTTCAAAGATGATGTTTAGGCTCTTTAAAAAAACATGGCTTTCAGGTAGTCCAACAATTCTTAAATTCTCTCTCCTCGATCTAATGTCCAGGTCAGTTTTTTTTAATGAGATAGTTCCTATTGCCTTCTATGTTTTTTTTTCATTATTTTGGTTTTCTTTTATTCCTTCTTGATTTCTCATAAAGTCAATTAGCTTCCATTTACTCAATGCAAATTTTTAAGGAATTATTTTCTTCAATAAGCTTTTGTACATTCTTTTCCATTTGGTCCATTCTACTTTTTAAGGAGTTTGTTTTTCTTCAGTGAATTTGTGTGCCTCTTTTTCCATTTAGCCAATTCTGTTTTTTAAAGCATTCTTCTTATCCTCATTGGCTTTTTTAACCTCTTTTGCCATTTTAGCTTAGTCTGCTTTTAAGGAGTTATTTTCTTCAGTATTTTCTGTGTTTCCTTTACCAAGCTGTTGACTCATTTTTCGTGATTTTCTTGCATCACTCTCATTTCTCTTGCCAATTTTTCTTCTACCTCCCTTACCTGATTTTTAAAATTATTTTTGTGCTCTTCTACAGCCTGAGACCAATTCATATTTTTCTTGGATGTAGGAGCTTTGACTTTGTTTTCTTCTGAGTGTGTGTTTTGATCTTCCTTTTCACCATAGTTAACTTTCCATAATCAGAATTTTTCTGTTGTTTTCTCATTTTCCCAGTCTATTTCTTGACTTTTAACTCTTTGTTAAAGTGGGGTTCAGCTTCCAGGGTGGAGAGACCACTGTACCAAGCTTCAACTGTTTTCTGAGATATTTCCAGAGACCTGTAAGTTTTCAGTTCTTCCAAGGTAATATGATCTAAGAAGGGTTGTGTTTACTACTCTCCTGGCCTGTGCTCTGGTTTGTGAGTGACCACAAGCATTCTTTTCTACCCTGTTACTGTGAGGGGGGCTCTGTTCCATTGTGGCCTTAAGCTCTGGTCTTCTGGTGCTCTTCCTCACCTGGTACTGCCACCCCAAACTGCCACCTGGAGCTGCCACCCTGGTCTAAGTATAGATAAAGCAACAGAATCCTTCCTTAGTGCTAGCAAAGAGAGCCTTGTAATCTCCTTCTGACCAGTTGTTTGACCCCTTTACAATCTGTGGGCTGAGACCTTTGGAAACAGGTGCTATTACTAATGATTCAGTGACCCCCATGGCCTAGTCCTGGGGCTGGGCCTGTGCTGGTGCAGACTGTGCTGGGTTGTGTTCCACTCTCAGCCAGGTACCACAGACCTTTCCTGAGGACTTTCTAAGTTGTCTTTGGCTGGTGAATGACTTCATTGTGTCCTTTTGTGGGTTATACTTCTCCAGAGATTGATTGCATTATCTAAAGGTGTTCAAAGGGTGTTGGTGAGAACTCAGGGAAGTCCTTTCCCTTTCTCTGCCTTCTTGGATCCCCCAACAATTGTTTTTATAAAGAGATCATTGGTAACTTTGATTCAATTAAAAGATTAGGTAAAAAAACAAGATTGAAAATTGAGAGAGGGACAAGAAAGCATTCAGTGTGGATAGCTTTAAAACAAACTTTGAGAAAGAGAAGAGAAATAGGAATGGTATGTTGAGGGAATTTGGAGGCTTTCCCCTTTTTCTCCTTTTTATTTTTTTAAGAATGGTAGAGAATTGGGCATCTTTGAAGGCAGTGGGAAATGGACCAGGAAATAGGGAAATGTTTAAAATAAGAAAGAGAGAAAGAATGACAAAGACGGTAATTTGTTTTATAAGACAATCAGTGAAAATATCAAGTAAATTGATAGAAAGGATTCCTTTGGCAAAGGGAAGTTAACACTTCATTGTCAGAGACTGGGGGAAACTGGAGAGAGGAGAAGATGATGTCAGGTTTTGAGATGAAGAGAAATTTAGAACAAATAGCTTGCAATATGACATGATATGGTTTGGTATGATATTATATGATGACATGATATGATATAATGTGATATATGATACAATAAAATAGTACACAATATGGTAGAACATGATATGATATAATATTTTTCATGTTCAAGTTTCTCTCACATTTTCCATCCCATTTGAATACCATTAAACTATTTTGTAGTTATAAAAACTGGTAAATCATCTTAATTCTCAAAATCTTAAAATAAATTTTGGATTTACTCTTTCTAATATATACTTATGTGCAAATGTGTATTTATGTGTGTGTGTGAATGTTCATTGTTCAGTTGTTGTTTTTTTTTTTCAGTTGCGTCCAGCTCTTCCTGAACCCAGTCTGTGTTTGCTTAGAAAAGATACTTGAGTGATTTGCCGTACATATACATATATATATATATATGTACATATTCACAAATAAATATATTATCTATTTTTCTTATTTTACAGAAATGTGAACTGAGACTCAAAAGATCAGGTTACTTGTTCATGGTGACAATGCTAATGAACTTAGATTAACTTACAGTTCTGTCCTGATTTCCATATTTTTATATTTTCTATTATACCACACTATATATCTGATAAATTACAAGTTAAGAAATCTTTCAGCAAACAAAAGTTTTTCTTAAAGAAAGATGGTAGATGAGAATCAGATTACCAAAATGACCTTGCACATACTCTGCTTTCTGTTTTCAAGGCATGTCCTTCTCCTAGTAGGATTGAATGCAGAAGGATGCCAAGTCTTCAGAAGCTGAAAGTTAAAATAGAAAGGTCCTTAATTGCTGTATGTTGTCATAGCAACACAGTGCATAGCAATACGTGGTAGAAGTCCATTTGACATTTACATTCCATTTGAACTCCAAGGTAGTCTGAATGGTTAAAATTAGTGCCACACATGTGAATGTGTCAATACACAAAATATATAAATATAAATATATGTGCACATATGCAGATATGTATGTATGCATGTATGTACGTGTATGTACGTGCAAGTTGGACAAAGTCACCCTTGAAGTGCCTTGAAACACATGATTCTGAAATATATGATATATATGTATACCATACTATATATATATATGCATTTGTGTATGCATGCATGCAACATGCACATATGCACACATGGTACAACATGTACTTATATGTATGTTGTATATACACACACATCACATACATTTCAGAATAACAAATGTTTGAAGGCATTTCTAGAGTGATTTAGTCCAACATGTACCTGAAACAATAATTTCTTCTATGATATTCCAGGCAAGTCATCATCTTCATTTCATATGATGACATATACACAGCAGGGACCTGATACTTTCACTGGCAGTCCATTTTACTTTGTGATAGTTCAAATTATTTTGAAAAAAATTATAGATGTTGAGGTACATGGAAGAGAGGGTGGAATGCTTAGCTAAGAGTAAAAAAATGCTGAGTTCTAATAGTGCTTCTTACTTTCATTAATGGTGTGATCATGGACAAATCACTTAATTTACTTTAGTTTTGGTTTCCTCATCTGACTTGTACCACCTTAGTCACATTCATTGTGAGCAAAATGTGATACTTTTTACATAATTAAATGCAGGCATTTATGTGTGTCTCTACATCAACAAGTATTATATATGTATAACAGCATACACACATGTGCATGAATGTGTGCATAAGAAACAATAGACATTGCATGAGCTGTGATGGTGTAGAATGAGTCTTAGATGTGGTGTTAGGGAACGTAGGTTCAAATCCTGTCTTTGGCATTTAACTACTTATGTGACCTTGAACAAGTCAAATACACTCTCTGGGCTTCAGTTTCCTTATCTATAAAAAGAAAGGGTCAGCCTAAATGATCACGAAATTTTCTTACAATCATAATTTATGATCCTTATTCTACTGTGACCTGGGTCAAATCACTGGACTTTTATGTTCCTGGAATAACAATCTAGTGCTTATCTATTAAGATTTTCAGGTGCTTTAGTATAGAGAGTTCCCTCACTGGCTGTTCCGTGTTCTGATTAAATTATAAAACTTACTCACATGCATTTAATTATATAAGCATCAAGTAAAAAAAATGACATTTTAGAGAAGAAAGAGTCCTGAGATGTTATGTAGCCCAACACTCATTTTATAGGAAAACAAAATGAGGCCTGGAGACAAGAGGAGACTTGCCCAGGTTTGTGCAGTGCTTAGAATCAGCATCCAGTCCATCCTCAAGTATTCTTACTCAAAGTATAGGAATTTTCTTACTATACCACACTGCTTTCACTGTTGTAATTTTTTGTTATACAGGCTTACCTTGGAGATATTGTGGGTTTGGTTCCAGAATACTAAAAGAAAGTGAATATCACAATGAAGTGAGTCACACATTTTTTTTATTATTTAGTAGTGCATATAAATGTTATGTTTACACTATGCTGTAGTCAACTAAGTGTTCAATAATATCATGTCTAAAAATATACATACCTTAATTAAAAATACTTTATTGCTAAAAAGAAATGCTAACCATCATTGGCACATTTAGTGAGTTACAGTCTTTTTGCTGGTGGAGGGTCTTGCCTCAGCATTGATAGCTGCTGACTAATCAAGGTGGTGATTGCTGAAGGGTGGGGTAGCCGTGGCAATTTCTTAAAATGAGATAACAACGAAGTTTGACACAGTGATTGTCTCTTCCTTTTATTTAGAAACCATTGTAAAGTTATTAATTGGCCTAATTTCAATATTGTTGTGTCTTAGGAAATAGGGAGGCATGCTAAGAGAGAGAAAGAAAGAGAGAGAGAGAGAGAGAGAGAGAGAGAGAGAGAGAGAGAGAGAGAGAGAGAGAGAGAGAGAGAGAGAGAGAGAGAGATGGGAAGCTGCTGATAGATGGAGCAGTCAGAACACACACATCATTTCTTATTTAAATCCTCTGTCTTATATGGGGCAATGGTACATGCTGCAACATCAAATATCACTTATCATATATCACCATAACATATAATAACAATGAAAATGTATAACATAATGCAAGAATTACCAAAATGTCTCACAGGAACATGATGTGAAAAATGCTGTTGGAAAAATGGTACCTATAGACTTAATCAAAAACAGGTTGACACAAACATTCAGTTTGTAAAAACAAACAAAACATGATATCTGTGAAGTGCAATAAAGTGAAGTGTAATAAAATAGATATGCCAATCCAAATATCTCCAAAGTTATATGATCAGGCTTACACCAAGTATTGGTGGTATAGTGAAAGTACTATGTTAGTAATAAACTAATTTGATCTAATGGAAATATATATGTATATGTGTGTATATATATATATATATATATATATATATATATATATATATAACATATATATACATACATACAAATGTTTGTGTATGTGTATATGTATATATACATACACATTTTATATAGAAAGAGACAGAATAAAGTTTGTCTATCAAAATGCAACACTCGAGAAAATCAACATTTCATAATAAAGCACATAACCTGCTTTTGAATCTGACCTCATGTATTTACTACTCTAGGAAAGTTAATTAACCTCTCTGAGCCATGGTTTTCTCATCTCTAAAATGGGATAATAATAGTAGTACCCATTTCCTAGGTTTGTTGCAAAGATGGAAGGGGGTAATACATCCAAGAGCTTTGCACACTGTCACATGCTACATGAATATAATATTTTATTATGATTACTAGTTAAAGGCAATTGAAGATTTATTTATTCTTGCTCCTATCAAATCTTTTTTATAAAACAATAGTGTTAAATGTTTCCATTTTGAGCGTACTGCAAGCCTAATAAACAGCATGTACTTAATCATTGTGCAGAGAAGAGCCAACTCATTTTTCCTGATCAGTATTGGTCTTTTTAAAGATGCTACTAGTGCCCCTTAATTTGGACTCCACTCATTTCTAGTTTCTCAGTTCTCTTGGTAGATGCTTCATTATTAGCTAGGGGCCAAGGACTTCACCTAGTGCTCATCTGCTCTGATTTTCCTTTAGCTCTGCTTTTTTTCCCTATTATGAGTTAAAATGACCCTCTGGCTGGAGCAGCTGAGGCCCACTCTGAATTCTGTACTCTAAACACATGTGTCTGCTGTCACCATTTAAATAGATGGGACCAGAAGGCTAAAATAGTGTCTTCCACACCTGCATTGGAAAGCTTTGCTTTATAATGTTATTTTTTAAAATTTTAAAACTTATTGCTAAGTTCTAGAGTATCACATCATAATTTAGACTTTAAAGATGTTCACAATTAAATTCATTTGACAATTTTGTTAATACAAAAGCAGTCCTTTGACATTTTACAGTATGGAAAATATGAGATAGACTTGCATGTTAATGACATCTCTGTCTTGATATAATTTTAAAATTTTCCTAATCTTCAAACCAAATACTTTTACTAAATTAAAAATCGTTTTTACATATAGGATTCACCATGAAATTAAGACTAGGTGTAAGAAGCTAGAAGGAAATTATGTAAAATAGAAGGCATAATTGCTACACGTACAGATTCCACAGTGTTAGAGGAATTGGCATAATGTGACCTGAGAGAACAGGCATTAGGATAGGAGGCAATGTCTGAAGAGATGAGGACTTAGATGACAAAAACTGACCCAAGAATGTATAAAAAGTAGATCAGTTAAACTCATTTCCAACTAAGATTTTTCTTCTTTATAATTAAACTTTCTGTTTACCACTCTAATATTAATAATTCAGTGCATCCCTCTATATGTCCATTTCCCACCATATCTACTTCCAACCCTGGCCTCCACCAGATTTGGCTTGGTAGCCTGTATTTTGTCTGAATGAGTGAAAGCCTTATGTAAGTTGGGAGAATTAGTATCATTGTGAAAGAGGGCACTTGTTTAGTAAGGGGATGGAAGGGATATTAAGAGAGGGCATCCATAGCAATCTTAAAATGCTTTAGGAGTGTGAACAGGGAATATGCCTGTTATGCTTGGTCAAGAATGGAACTTGAAGCAATGTATGAAAAATAGAGAGAATTGTACTCAGTCTGGATGAATGTATTTCCCCAATTAGAGCTATCTAAAAGGTAATTGGTATGCCCTAAGATCATTCTCATCATCATTCTTATAATCACCATTTCCTCTTAGTCCAATACCAATACCAAACACAATATTATAAATCAAACACACACACATATATGTATGTATGTATATATGTATGTATATATATACACATATGTATATACACTTAGAGCACTTAGAGGTAAATGGTGGCTTCAAGCTGCATGCTGTTCTTTTCTAACGATGCTCTGGTTTCAAGAAGGGATATCATCAATGAAGTTTATGATGAGAAAGATGGGTTCATTGTGTGGATAGAATGAACATTAGTAGACAGAACAGAGCAGCCCTAACTAACCACCCCTTTGTCAAAAAAAGAAGGAAGGGTAAAGAAAAACATAAAGAGTTCAAGATGAAGATCCCTGGTTTGTTGAGTGAATTCTTTTTATAGGATCTATGGGGAAACATGGAAAAGTATACTATAGAATTCATCAAATATACCCATTTCCTTTTTGGTTGAAGTAAATGGACATGTTTCTGATAAAGACAATTAAACATATTTAGCCTTAAGAAAGAGGAATAGAATCCAATGTGAAAGCATAAACTATGGCCAATTGCTTTAGCAATTCCATACCTAAGAACTTGGAAATAGGGAGTAAATGAAATAGAATAAGAATAAATATTCAAATTTATGAGTGAATGAATCAAACAAATGTAGCACCCAGGTGTGGCATGACCCAACTTTAACTCTCTGGGCATGGCTTGGTTGACTCAACCTGCCTTCATATCATCAGCTCTAGTGTTACTGGAGATGAACTATCACCACATATCTACAACATTAAGTAAAAATCTCTCAAGGTCTTAGGAATAATCTAGCTTTCTTTTTATGTTATTTTGCTTTTGGAGTGGGGGTACTTTTACTCTTCCTACTCAACACTGTAATTCCTGAGTTAATATGCTTCTCTTTTGCACAAAACCAATCATCTTGACACTATTAGCTCTCAAGGATACACTTAGACAATAATAAGTCAAAACCAAGAATTATCGTAACATTAAAGTTACTTAATATAAAAAGCCAGGATAATCAATATATCACTTGCTACATATAAACCAGTGCTAGTTACATTATTCTTCTAAGGTATATAGGGACCTGTGAGTGGCATCTTTTATTTTCCCCTATGAAACCAGAGATTAAAATGGAAAGCAACCAAACCCTTCTATGATGCTTTCCCTCTCTCAAAATAAAAATGACAATAAAGAGCAATACATTCAACGGGTGGCAAATGTAAGTTTTATTTACCTGAAGCTCACAGCAGCCATCCTTCCCTTTTATGCAGTCAATCCTCAAAGTTAAGTCAAGTGAAGGTAACAAGTATTTGTTAACCACCTACTGTGTCCTAAATAAAGTGTTACATTATGAGGATACAAATTGAGGCAAAAAACAGTCCATTCTCTTATGCAGCTCAGAGTCTAATAGGGGAAAGAAAGAATAAGCAAAGAATGATGTAGAAACATGATTAATACA
The DNA here is from genome assembly GCF_011100635.1 of Trichosurus vulpecula. NCBI lineage: Eukaryota > Metazoa > Chordata > Mammalia > Diprotodontia > Phalangeridae > Trichosurus > Trichosurus vulpecula. The sequence continues at coordinate 367,792,237 of NC_050575.1, read as the reverse complement.
GGTAAGTTGGAGGTAATCTCAGAGGAAGGCACTGAAATTAAAGAGAACTAGGAAAAAAAACAATTTATCCAAGATGATTAGATTTAACCGAAACTTGAAAGAAGCTAGAAAAACCCAAAGATGAATGTAGGGAAAGAGAAAAAGTTCTGGGCATATGAAAAACCAATAAAATTGTGTGGAGTCAGAAGATGGTGTGTCACATGCACATGTTAGTAACAGCAGAGGCCAGTGTCACTGGATTTCATAGTGTGTGGATGTGAGTCAGGTATAAAAATGTCTAGGTAGCAAACTTAGAAGGGGACCAGCTTAAGAAGGGCTTTAAAGGTTAAGTGATTTTATGTTTGATCCTAGAGGTAAATAAGAGCCAATATTGTTTATCAAGTGGAAGGAAAGAAGAGACAGATATTGTCAGGTGTACCTTAGTAATATCCATTTGGGAGCTGAATGGAGGAGGAATGAAGTGTGGAGACATTTGAGGAGTGAGAACATCAAACAATGCCCCTTCTCCAAAGTAACGTCACTTTTCCAATGAAAATGCTCCAAGCACAGCAGATAAAACTTTCTTGTCTGTTGGCTTCCTACTTGCTTCCACATATTCAACACCTTCACAGCTGATACTTTCACTACTCCCAAGTGCCTCAAGTCAGGGCCTCCTGATGTTTAGTGACTCATCTTTCCTTTATGAGGCAAATCTTACAAAATCCATTTTTGTCATTTATGAATTCAACAGTCCTTGTTTAATCTTCTTGTAATCCCCAAATAGTTATTTGATTTACAGTCTTGTCAGTTATGAGCTCCAAGCTCTAAAAATATTCACATTCAAATGAACAGAGGGACCACAATGTCCTGAAGCCATTGCTACCTCAGTAATCTCTGATCTCAAACAGATCTTAGTACGTTTATGTGAGGAATAGTTCTCTATATCGTCCTCCTAAAAGACTGTGTCTCCTTCACATTTTATCTGTTAAAATGTGCTTCTTTTCAAGTTTATTTTCATGAGTTTTGTGCCCATAAACATTCTTTTTTCTGGACCTTTCAGCAACCAAAGCATACAAAAAGGGGAAGTATTTTACACAAGCCTTTTTAATGTACAATTAAGAGAAGATAAGAATTATGAGGGAAATGATAGCTCTTTTCAAATATTTGACAAGCTGTAGTGCAGAGAAAAGATAAACTTCAGCTATTTGTACTTAGTGAGAATCATGAGGCAATAGGTTTAATTTTTGGGCTTGATTGAAAAGAAAATTTCATGATAAAATTAAAGGGAACTGTATCAATGCGAGTTTTGGTGGGTGTCTCCTCTTCGGAGGTGCTCAAGAAACATCTTTGTGTCCATTTGTCAAATATATTATAGTAGGGGTTATTTTTGAATTTGTACTTGACTATATCACTCTTTAGACCTAGACCCTTCCAGCTTTCAGACTCAGAAAATAAGAAGACATGGATGGGTTGTGATTTGTGTTTCCAAAGAAAAATGTTTTTCCAAAGAAAAAACATTGATGAGGTCAGAAATAGTTAAGCATATAGGACATGATGTCTATCTAACCATCACTTGAATTTGGTGATATCCATCAAGCACAGAACTTTCAGAGCTGAACTATTCAACCCTCTCATCTAATGATTATCTTTGACTGGTCTTGCCCAATAGTTGACTGTCATTTCTTCATTGAAAGGAAATCCCAATTCCTCTTCATTCCCTATTAACTCAACCCTTGAACATTTTTTCCTCTTGACTTCAAAGCTAGAACCCCTTCAACCCCTTCCCAGTAACTCCTACTCTCTATGCTTTCAATCTCCTCTTTAACAAGGACTCAATCACTTCTGTGTATTCTGATTTAAGATTCATGGGTCATCTCCCTCACCAGGAATAATGTTCACCTAAAACTTCTTTACACAATGTCACATATATCATAGCAGAGAAACAAAAACATTGTCTCCACTACTGTGAAGGTATATTTATTTCTTCGTAGCATACCACCCATATATAATCAGATAAAGGCTGTGTGCTACCACACACTGCCATGAGTTTCAAAGCATTGCCAGCTTTATTCAGGTAACTCACTGAAAAGTCCTTCTCACTTCACTATTTCCTCATAAATTCATCCTGCTATAATTGACTGTTTACCAATCCTTCCTGCTTCCCCTGAGGGTTGAAGGTGAAGACTTCTTCAGACATGGAGTCATTACGTGAAAACTTTTGATAACCTTGTCTACCAGTTAGGCGATATAGTGGATAGTGTTCTAGGCCTGGCATCAGGAAACCTGCGTTCAAAGATGGCTTGAGACAATTAATCACTGAGTGACACAGTACAAACCACTTAACTGCTATCTGCCTCAGTTTTCTCAACTATAAAATAGAGATACTGATAGCACCTACCTCACAAGGACATGGCAAGGATCAACGAGATATTTTAATAGCTTAGCACAGTGCTTGGCACATAGCGGGTCCTTAAAAATACCTATTACTTTTCTTTCCTTATCTCTTTATAGGCTATAGTTTTGAAGTCCTTACTCTAGCTGCTGGATCCCTGCTTCCATCTGAGACTTTCTTGGATTTGTCATTCCAAAATAAGCCCAGCCTTTGGATTATGCTCTCACTCACTGCATTTTTCTTTAGGCCAAGCCTTCCTTTCTAGCCCAGTAATAGTCCTAATTACTCGCAGGTGTCAGAAATATTAGGCTTTTCTATACGTAGTTCAGGCAATATGTGGTTCAAAGATGCCTAATCTATTTTCAGGTCCAAAATCAAAATGTTTTCTGCTTGGTGTCATATGCCTCATGACACTCATCTTTTACTGGCATAGCCTTTACAAAACCAGTATCTCACCTACATTTTATGGTATCATGGTTGAAGCATGAATGACAGTTTGTGATAGTTAAGGATTAAGTAGCAACATCATATACATTGGAATCAGAATAAAACTCCATTTTTGTTTTCTTACCTTGTCAGAAATGGAATTGCAAGGAGGTAGTTTCTTGTCTCTTGTCTCCACTGTTTGGCTTCTTCTGTATTCGATTTCACTACTATTTTAAGCAAGTAAGTAATTTCCCTCAGGTTCTTTATGATCCATGTAGGCTTGACTCCTTTTCTCCCTTAAAACTTCCCTGAGCTGCATCCTGTCAGTGCTAGAACTCTATCACCCAGCACTCATAACTCCCTGGGTCACCAGAATAACCCAGAGACTTAAAATATACTTTATTACACCTCAGGTATAGATTATGCAGTGCTGAATTCAATGTTAATCAACTGCCCAAGGAATTTGCAGTGCCAGGTGTAATCTCTGAGACCTTCTGAATGAGCAAGAGGATATGCATATCAGTTCATGATTAAACTACAATCTTCAAAATTCCAAAAACCAGTGTGCTTCTAATTATTAAGATGGGGGAGGAGGGTGTTGTTATCCTAGGTTTTGCCTTTCTCTGCCAAACAAGTGGTCCACTAAAGTTTTCATCCTATCTTTTGTCCTCTCCCAGTTGACCTGTATCTCCCTATTGATTAATTCTATTTAATTGAACAAGTGTTTATTAATCACCTACTGGAATGTTGCTAGGAAATACATTGACAAAAGACAAAACATTCTCTACTGGTAAGGAATCTATGTTTTACTATTGGTTATTGTAGCACTATGAAATTTTTGACCTGGAATATGCAATTAACACTACCTAAGATGAAGAGAAGATGGGCTAACAACATGGGAGTAATAACAGGTAAAGTGCTATGCTGGTACCCTAACAAAGTCAGGAGCAAATAAAGAAGGTCTCCAGCACATTACATTGAGCAGACCACCTATGGCAAACTTTGGGGAAAATATGGAGAAGAGTCATGTAGGATGGGAAGGAATGGATGGGTTGTGATCTAGCTTGATGGAAGGATGCACAAATCAATGAAAACATAGATTATCTTGACTATTTGAGCCTATTGCTAAATCATATATATATATATAAAATCAATTCACTATAAATAATACAAATATAACATTATTAACTTTTAATTTCACCATGACTAATGCCAAAATAATTAATCACCCAAATAATGTCATTCTATTGTAACCCTATTAACCTTCTGTCAAGCCTTATATAGAAGCTTGATGTATTCAGGTGCTCTACAGATAAATAATTAATTTTAAATAATTACATCAGCCAGTCATGTCTTAAAATATACTCACAAAGCAAATAATAGTTGAAATAATCTTAAAGTTGTACCTCTCTCAGTGGCCTTTGTATTTTAGAAAAAAAGGATTCCTAGATATTTTATCAAACATCATGAAAGTTTGGATTTCTGGATCTGAGGCAAGGATTTTGGAATGGATGTAATTTCAGATGCAGGGACCCTTCAGAGTCACTCTGCAAACTATTCACCTAAGATCCTACCTGCTTTATCTCAATGTAGAATGGCCTCTTCTTGGATCCCTGGAACTCATTATAATTGTAGTGTTGCATATTTGAAGGATGTTTCAAAGGGCATAGTGTTAGGCTTATAAGCAAAAAATGAGTTATGTTCCACCATTACCCTACAATTGTCAGCTGACCAGATGAATGCTAAGCCCCATTTTAAGAATTTAAGTGTTGAGGTTAATTCTTTGTAAAACATCCAAGATTAGACACCTACAGGATTTAATCATCTACTGAATGGTTCATATACCCAGAGCCATTATATAGTTAACCTTTGTTGGAAAAGGAGAAATAACTTTCTTCCTTCTGGAAAGTCAATTTATTTTATATTAATGCCTAATGACTGTATATAAATAACATTGCATAAAGTGTTTTAGGGTTTGTAAAGCATTTTATACACACAAACATATTTGATTTGAGATATATATGTGAGTATATATATATATATATATCTGCATATATATATATATCTGTATATATACATATACACACATCTCCATGAAATGAAATGATTGATAATAGGCAGTGTTATATGAGTTTTCTCACCAATGATACACAATGATACAGATGGAAACTTTGCTGTGGTTAAGTTGGGTTGGGGTGGAAAACATGTTTATCTCATGGTTGGTCATTTTTCTATTGATGAGCTTCCAAGTTTAGTTAAGCTGGTCCTCACACTACCTTTAACCTGTGGCTCCTGGGCACGCTCTCAAAGCTTGTTCAATTTAAAAAAGTCTAATAGCACTTGGCCTGCACTAATTTAGCCTTTAAAATTCCCAAGGCTACCTCCATGCCATAATGAGAAATTAGAAAAGGACTTTAATGGAGGACTTAGAAAAGGTATTGCATCTACATGTCAGAGGGTAATCATTCTAGTTTCAGCTTTCCCTTGACAACCTTGTAGGCCTTCTTTTAAAAACCAAGAACTTGAAACTTAGAGAAGTGATATGAGTTGTCCATGGTCATCTAGATAATGGATTCAGGAACCAGGACATGAACTCAGTGTTCCTCTTTTTCCAGGATGCCACAATGTCTTCTGGGAATTATTATATTGAATATCAGTAATAAGCAGAGCCTAAGTATTTTTCCACATTCTATTCCTATGGTCATGGCAGATTATTTGGAAACATCTGAGGAACCCATTTCACATTGTATTAACTGTTAGTTCAATAGAGGAAGCCACACAAGTTGCTATGTAAGGTCAGAAAATACTACAGGGAAATTGCTCTCATAAATTCCTCAAGAACTTCTGCTTATGTTGAATTGGCTAGTGTACTAGGGCCATAGAGTTAAATTTGGCATTGGTAAAGCATTGAGGAATGAATATGCACTAGACCTGTAGTCAGAGGACCTAGGTTCAAATGGGTCTGTCCCACGTTTTACTTACGTAGCTTTTGGCATGTTACTTAAGGGCCCTAAGTCTCAGTATCCTCTTCAGTAAAATTAAGGCATTATATTAATTGATTCCCAAGCCACTTTCAGCTCAAAATGTATGCCTTTATGATCTTCTGTTACCTGTGATTGGTCTATACAATTCTATTGTTAAGGGTGGAGATGGCAGAAAGATTGTGATGTCAAATTGGTGCAAAGGGGACCATGCTGCCTAGCTACAAAGGCCTGAATGATCCCCAAGCATTTCCCTTTTTTCCATCATTGTTGTGAGTGGCCAATCAATAACCTTAGCAAGATGGTCAAGGAAGCAATTGAGGTATATGTCGTCCTGAGCCTGAATTTCTCATTGTCTGTGACAAATTTTTGTTATACTATCCATGAGTTTGGATTATGGCACATACAGTATGGAAAACCAGTATTGACCTTTTGGCTCATTCAAAGCTGCACAACAGAATTTCAGTATCAAACCTCACCTACCCCCTTGACAGTTTGCCAGGTTGAGCCCAAGGGTATAATGAGAATAACTCATTGTGCCAAGAAAGCACTATCTCTTTGGGAGTTTATGCACAAGTATTTATTTCACTTTGCTGATGTAGCAAGCAGTTTAAAAATAAATTCTATTTATGTCATTTTTATTCAGTAGGAAATAATCAATTATGTGCTTTCTTTAGATAGTTTTCATTTATCCTCAAATAGTAATGACTTGAAGAGAATTTATTCAAAGTCTCAAATAATGTCATTTGAACTCATACTTTTTAGTGGGTTACTTAAAATTAAAGCAGAATAGCCAACTCATTAGCAGACAATATGCCCAGAATCCTTCGTAACACCCTAGGATTTCTCTCCAAACTCATTTCAGTAGATGGACCATTCACAATTTTCTCAAGAAAGAAAGAAAGAGTTCAGTTGTGATAGCCACCTTACTAAGTGCAAAATATCTCCAAAGGAGATTCAGTGCCAATTTAGAAATGCATAACCACTGCCTTTGAACTCTGTCACTTGAAATTGCTTCACTCTTCTCAACACTCACAGTCCTTATGCAACCTCATTTTTAATTCAGTGCCAGTAAGATGAAATAGATTTGAACATTCTTGCAGAGCTCAGCGTTTGTGCCTACTGGGGGGCTAAGCTTTTGTTTTCAGCCGTTATAGGATCTTATCTTCTGCCTATATCCACACATACTATTTTACCTCCATGATACCAAATCTATAAATTAAAAGTCTGTGAAAGATGAAATAACTGTATGAATAGGCTCTAGAGAGAAACGATAAAATGTTTGACCAGAAAATTATAAATATTATCCATATAGTTACATTGTTTAAAAAACACCCTACCACAACCACCACATTTATATAGCATTTTGAAGTTTGCAAAGAAATACATATGTATATGTTTGTACATGTGTATATGCATATATATGCATAATGTATATATGTAGGTGTGTGTACATATGTATGTGTACATATGTGTATATGTATATACACACTTATATTTACATGTATGCATGTGTATATATACACACATGCACAAACGTATATTGTACAGTTTGATAATAGGAACATTTAAGATATGGTAGGCACTAAACAAATTCTTACTAAGTATTTATTTAATTGAATCTAAAGGAAACATCTCTAATTACCAAGGTAAATTGGAATAGTAGAGAAAATACTTCATTTCAAAGGTCAAATCATGTAATTTATCACCTTAGTGGTTTTAGAAATTTGATCTGTTACATATGGGTACTTAATTAGACAAATTCTAAGGTTCCATCCACCTTTGAGGATTACGAATATATGAGGGATTTCAGCAATAGGGAATTCTCTCCACCAAACAAAACTTGCCTATAACTTAGTAGCCAATTCTTAGGAAGTTGTCTGAGGCCTATAAAAATTATATGCTTTATCCAGCTTTATGGCACAAGTAAATTTTTTTTTCAAAACTCCCTTTACATCCTCTTTTTTGAATTTATTTAGTATTTTATTTTCTCCAATTACATGTAAAAACAATTTTAACATTCATTTTTAAAACTTTGAGTTCTAAATTCTTTCCCTTCCTCCTTCCCCACCCTAACCATCTTCATTGAGAAGGCAAGCAATTCAATATAGATTATGTATTTGTATTCATGTAAAATATTTTCATATTAATTATGCTGTGAAGGAAAATATAGAGTCCCTCCCCCCACAAAAGACAACAAGAAAAATAAAGAAAGTTTTAAAAAAGTATGCTTCAATCTGTATTCAGACACCACCAGTTCTTTCTCTGGGGATTGATAGCATTTTTTATCATGAGTCCTTCAGAGGTGTCTTGGATGATTGTAGTGCTGAGAATAGCTAAGTCGCTCATAGCTGATCATCTTACAATATTCCTGTTACTTTGTCCACAGTACATTTCACTTTGCATTAGCTCATGCAAGTCTTCCCAGGTTTTTCTGAGAGCATCCTGCTCATCGTTTCTTACAGCACAATAGTATTCTATCACAATCACAGCCACAATTTGTTCAGCCATTTCCCAATTGATGGGCATACCCACAATTTCCAATTCTTTGCCACCAGAAAACAACTGCTATAATTATTTTTGTACATGTAGGTCCTTTTCCTTTGTGTTTTTTATCTCTTTTGGGATAAGACATAGTAGTGGTATTGCTAGGTCAAAAGGGTGTGCATGGTTTTATAACTCTTTGAACATATTTCCTAATCGCTCTACAGAATGGTTGAATCAGTTCACAATTCCACCAACCATGCATTAATGTCTCATTTCTCCTTTTCTGTCTTATTGCTCAATCTAGAAGATATGAGGTAGCACCTCAGAATTGTTTTAATTTGTGTATCTCCAATCAATAGTGAGTTAGAACATTTTTAAAAAATATGGCTACAGATAGCTTTGATTACTTCATCTTAAAATTTATTATATATTTTGATCATTTTTCAATTGGGGAATGGCACTTACTTTCATAAATTTGACTCAGTTTTCTGTATGTTTGAGAAATGAGGCTTTTATCAGAGAAATTCGCTTCTATTTTTTTTTCACAGTTACTATTGCTAACTGTATTTCCCTACATCCCATTTCCTCCTTGCTTATTCTATTCTCTCCCTCCTTTTCCCCTGTCCCTTTTCAAAAGTGTTTTCCTTCTGACTACCCCTCCCCAAATCTGCCCTTGCTTTTAACTACCCCCTTCTCTTATCCCTTTCACCTCATATGTTCCTGTAGTGTGTATGGTGTGTGTATGTTATGTCCATTTTGAGCCAATTCTGATGAGAGTAAGGTTCTCTCACTCCCTCTCACTCCCCCCTTTCCCTCCACTGTAAAAGCGTTTTCTTACTCCTTTTATGTGAGACAATTTACCCCCATTATAACCTGTTCTTTCTGTCTCTCCCAGTATATTCCTCTCTCACCTCTTAATTTTATCTTCTATTTTGCTTTTGTTTTATCGTTTCTTGAATTCTCATGAAATCATTAGCTTCCACTTGCTCGGCTATAATTTTTAAAGAATTATTTTTTTTTCCATTTGGTCCATTATATTTTTTCTCAGTGTATTTTTTCAGTTTGGCCAATTTTGATTTTTAAGGTATTGTTCTCCTCGTTGCCTTTTTGTACCTCTTTTACCATTTAGCCTAGTCTATTCTTTAAGGAGTTATTTTCTTCAGTAATTTTTTATGTTTTCTTTACCGAGCTGTTGACTCTTTTTTTAATGATTTTCTTGTATCACTCTCATTTCTCTTGCAATTTTTCCTCTACCTCCCTTACCTGATTTTCAAAATCCTGTTTGAACTCTTCCATGGCCTGAGACAAATTCATTTTTTTTCTTGGAGGCTTTGCATGTAGGAGCTTTCACTTTGTTTTCTTCTTCTTAGTATATGTTTTGATCTTCCTTTTCACCACAGAAACTTTCTATGGTCAGAATTTTTTTTCTGTTCTTTTCTCTTTTTCCCAGCCTATTTCTTGACATTTAACTTTTTGTTACAGTAGAGTTTTGCTTCCAGGGTGGAGAGAGCACTGTCCCAAGTTTCAGGGGATTCATGCAGCTGTTTTCAGAGATGTTTTGAGGGATCGATAAGTTTTCAGTTCTTCTTAGGTGGTATGATCTAAGGAGAGGTGTGTTTACTACTCTCCTGGCATGTGCTCTGGTCTGTGAGTGACCACAAGCACTCTTCTCTACCCTGTTATTGTGAGAAGGGTCCCTGTTCCACTGTGGCCTCAAGCTCTGGTGTGCTTGTGCTTCTTCTTGCCCTGGGACTGCTATGTTTTTGAAGTGCAACTCAGATCCAAGTATGGGTAAAGCAACAGAGTCCTGCCTTAGTGCTAGCAAAGAGATCCCTGTAATCTCTTTCTGAGCAATTGTTTGACTTGCTTACTATATGTAGACTGAAACCTCCTGGAAGCAATGGCTGCTTCTGCTGATTCAGTGGCTCCCAAGGCCTGCTCCTATTTTTTGAGACAAGATCTGAGATGGAAAGCTTAAGCTGGACTGTGCTCCACTCTCACCCTGGTGCACAAGACCTTTCCTGCTGAACTTCTATGTTGTCTTTGGCTGGAAAATTATTTCACCCCATCCTTTTTGGAGTTTTACTGTTCCAGAAATTGTTTTATGGCCTATTTAAAGGTGTTCAGAGGGGCTTTGGGGAGAGCTCAGGTAAGTAGCTGCCTTTTATCTGAGATCATGGCTACACCACTACAAGTGAAAATTAAAGGCAAGATGTGAACACATGCAATTTTGCTTCTAAGCATGCTCCATCTTGATATCTTTCTACTCCCAAATCCAATATCCAGGCTTATTTTCCTTTTTCCTGCCACCCTCTAGTACCCTTCTAATCCCTTCTCCTCATTCCCTATTTTCTATCTTAACTTTTATGTGTTGTCTTTCCTCTTTAGAATGTCACTTTTTTGAAGACAAGAATTGTCTTGCTTGTTTGTATTTTAAGCCCTGCACATAGAGTAGTACCTTAGACATACTTTTTAAGGAATGATCTATCATCTATATATCTATTTATCTTTCTTGGGTTTTCTCCACATGTCTATGTATCTATCTATGAAAACTAGGATAATCAATATGTCACATAAAATAAGTCATGCACAAGTGTATTTATAATCAATAGTTAATCTTAATTGTGATTAGAATGTTATTTGGGATCTGGTACCTATATTCCTTTCCCCCTTCCTTCCTTTTTTTTCTTCCTTCCTTTCATTCTTCCATTATTCTTTCCTTCCTTCCTTCCTTTTTTCTACCATGCCTTCTTCCCTCCTTCCCTCCTTCCTTCTTTCATTTTTTCCATTCCTTCCTTTTTCTTCCTTCCCTCCTTCCTTCTTTCATTTTTCATTCCTTTCTTCCATCTTTTATTTCTTTTCTGTATTTCTTAGGATCTCATCCTCTACATGTCATGGAAATCTGCCCAGAGCCATAACTAATGTGGGGAGACAAGGTTTTTGTCCCAGGGAATCAAATTTAGAAACTGCTAAAAAAATTACAGTCCTTTAGCAGTCTAGAAACAACAGTTTAGTACCTAGTTATCAAGAATATTTAGTTATATTTAAAAAAGTTGCTCATCCAAACCAAGTCACCTTCCCATTATCTTAGGGCATGCTTTATACAATTTACTCTAAATGCATTTTCTAGTACTTGTTCCATGCATAAAAAGATTCTACTCATGACTCTTCTGCTACCATATTCCCTCTTACAGGGCATAGGACTTGCTGGGCATTTATGATACCTATCTCTAGTCTTATTGGGTCCATATTAAAAACATAATGAAGTGTCCTCCAACAAAGTGTTTCTTTTCTTCTGATCATGCTCCTTTGGTGGCCCTGCCTCTGTATAAAAGGTCATTAGAACAAGTGGAATGATACTCGGGGGAGAGTTAAACACACAACAAATGTTCCCAATTAAAATAACTACTCATCCACATGCCCCCTCTAAGTGTACTATGCATAATTTAATTCATTTCTCATTTTCAGTGGATCTTCACTGAGATCATGCCCTCTACCCATAGGTATCCCTTCATCTCTTCATTAGTTTGTAGACTCCTTGAGATTAGCAACTGTTTTCGCCTTTCTGTTTGTTCTGACAGCCTAACACAGTGCCTGGTACTTAGAAGGCACTGGATAAATGTTTATTGACTTATAAACCCTGTACTGTATGCTACATACAGTCTTTGCTTTAGTGTATGATAAAGGACTGATCAGTGACAGCCCTCTGTTACCTGACCAACCACTGAAGATGCCTGGGCTCCTTTCGACCCTTTCTTTAATGTCTCTAGCATGTATGTGCCAGAGGTTGAATGACTTTGACAACAAAATAGATTGTATTTGCAGAGAGCAGTGACTATGCTTTCCAATGCTTTCCTTCCTTTCCTTCCCATATTGCATATGGACTTTAGTGGACCATCAGAATAACCTTTCAGTTCACTGACCAAAGAAAATTAAAATAAAATACCCCCCTAATAGCTGAATTTCTCACTTTTCCCTTCTTGTAAAGGCAGGGTCTACACACCTAGCTGAATGGGACTAGCTTGTCTATTAAGCTGTAGCAGGACAATGAAATATATTTCCTTCTGAGAAGAGTTACAGGAAAGGTTTTGCTTTCTAAACCTATGAGTATGTGACATGTTTGCATTGTTCAAATCAACTGAAAAATGAAGCTACTTATTTTTTTTTAAAAGAGAAGAACTTAACTGTACATCACCTTTCTGGAGGGAGGGGATTGCAGCCATGTCAAATGCTGTTGGGAGCCTGCGAGTAACATAATATGTTTACCACAACTTTTTTCTCCAACTTTATGTGGGAGTAGAGCACAATTTTGTAAAGAAGGACACTCAAATGTTGCTTGTTTTAAAGAAATGAATGCACTAGATTAATTTCCAGTTATCAACTACATGGTTTCTATCATGTTAGGTCATATCAAGTAAAGTAATAATCATCAACCCTTTGTGATTTCCACAACCATTCAACCAAATACTTCACCATCATCACTGAGCCAAGCAGCAAGGGTTGTAGGGATATCAGTTTAAGGTTAACTGATAGTTCTATCAGAGTATGATTGTGGATAATTCAGCTCACTATCTCTCACCCTTCAGATCCAATATATTGTCAAAGACTATTTATCTCACTTTTTCAGCATCTCTCAAATATGCAATCTTGTCTCCCCTTATTCTGCTACCACTTTGGTGCAGGCCCTCATCATCTCACCTCTGGACTATTGCAATAGTTCACTGAGGGTCTACCTGCCTTAGTTCTCTGCCTATTTCAATCCATTCTCCATTCAGCTACTAAGGTTATTTTCTTAAAGTGCAAGTCTGATCATGTCACTTTCTTGCTCAATGAACTCCAGTAGCTCCAGGATTATATGTAAAATCCTCTGGAATTCAAAGCAGCTCACAAATTATCCCCTTCCTACCTTTCTAGGCTTATTGTACATTACTCTTCATGAGAGACTCTTTGATCCAGTGACACTGTCCTCTTTAATATTCCTCTAACTCTATCTCTTACCTCTAGGCATTTTCTCTGATGGTCTCCAATGCAGTCAATGCTTTCCTTTCTTATCTCCACCTACTGGCTTTCCTGGACTCAGTTAAGTTCCAACTAAAATCTCATTTTCTATAGGAAGCCTTTCCCAACCCTTCCTTAATTTTGATGCTTTTTCCTCTCTCAACTATTTCCTATTTATCCTATATGTAGCTTGTTTGTACATATTTGTTTGCTTGATGTCTTCTTCCAGTAGATTATAAGCTTGTTAAGGAAAGTGACTGTCTTTTGCTTCTTTTGTATCCTTAGTGGTTGGCATGGTACCTGGCACATAGTAGGTGTTTAACAAATGTTTATTGACTGATCTTGTAAATCTCTTTATTGATGATAAATTTCTTTGGTGATATCAGTAATATTTTTCCTTTGAACTTCTTTATTTGTTTTGCATTGCATTACAAAAAAAGATTAGAAATATATTCAATATAAATTAAATTATTCTGTTAAGGTGAAGAGGAATATCAACTGAGAGAAGTGAAGTATTGTGCAGGAATTTCTATCTAATCTGAGATTTTAAGTCAGCTAGGTTTTTGAAGAGGCAGAGAAATGAGAAAGGAGAGCTTTCAAGACATAGGAAACAGTATATGTGAAGACAAAAATTGGAGCTTAGTTGGTTAGTTTGAGTAGGATACATTCTAGAGATGTGTGTATAGCAAGATGGGGGAAGAGGAAGGTACTGTTCAAAAATCCAGGAAACCTTAACCAAAAAGTATTGTAAGGAACTTTAAATATCCCCACCCTACCTTTACTCCCAAAAAGAGCTTTTATTTTACTATTAAAAAAAAGAAGAAAACTAACGTTTTTGAGGCCAGAAGTGACCTGTGTTTATGAATATCACTTTAGCACCTATATAGAAGATAGATTGGAGAAGGGAAGGGCTGAAGTCTGGGAAATTAATGAAGTTTTATATATATGTATATATATATTATAGTATATTATGTATATGTATATATTATAGTAGTCCAGATGAAAAGTGATGAAGGCTTGAATTAGGGTTATTGTTATGTGAGCAAAGTGTCGAGTAAAGGTATGATCCTAGAAATGCTTGGCTTCACCACACAGTTGCTGCAATGCTCCTGTCACTGAAGCATTCTATTGAAAGGTTACAACATTGGGAGGTAAAGCCAAGATGGCATAGTAATGTCAGGGACTCACCTGAGCTCTCTTAATCCCCATCCCTAAAAAAAAAAACAACTTTAAAATCATACATCAAAATGAATTCTGGAGTAGCAGAACCAACAAAAAGATGGGATGAAATGCTTTTTCAATCCAAGACCATTTAAAAGGTTAGCAGGAAAGATATGTTTCACTGGGGTGAGAGTGGAGCAGAATTCAGCACAGGCCTCAACCTGGTAAGCCAGAAATAGACCTTGTGGACAACTGAATCAACAGCCACTACAGAGCCCTCAGCACATAGAGGGTAAAGGCATCAGACAATTAATCAAAAGGAGATTATAAGTGACCCTTTCCTGGCACTGGGTTCAGGACTCCACAGCATTGTCTATTTGTGGTTCTGGGTCACAGTCTCAGTGTCAGGAAAAATAATAGTAGGAGTGGGTACCATAGTCACAGTTCCAGGGTACAAAAGAATACTTATGGTGACTCCACCTCTTCTTAAATAATACCACTTTGAAGCAACTGAAAACTTACAATACCTAAGAACTAACTGAAAACAACAGCATGAAAAACCTGAAGCTTGGGACAGTGCCCCCTATAACTTGGAAGCAGAATTTTAGGGTAAGGTTAAAAGTCAAGAAATAGGCTGGAAAAAAGCAAACAAACAAACAAACAAAAAAAACACCTTGACCATAGAAAGTTACTCTAGTGACAGAGGAAATAAGAGAAATTCAGAAAAAAGATAAAGTCAAAAGAGCTATAGCCAAAGCCTTAAAGAAAAATATAAACTGGTCAGTCACCCCCTCAAAAATTCCTGGAAGAGCGCAGAAAGGATTTTGAGGTAAAAGAATAAGAAAGGCAGAGGAAAAAATTGGGGAAAGAACTGAGAATAATAGAAGAAAATCATGAAAACAAGGTCAACAGCTTGGTAAAGTAGGCACAAACTACAGAAAAAAATAACACTTTAAAAAACAAAATAGAGTAAATAGGAAAAGTGGCACAAAATCTACTCAAGAGAAGAATTCCTTAAAAATCAGAATTGGCCAAGTAGAAGATGAGGTACAAAAATTCATCATTGAATATAACTCCTTAAAAGTAGATTGGCCAAATACAAAAGGAGGTACAGAAGGTTACTGAAAAAAAAAATTTCTTAAAAATTAGAATTGGATAATTAGAAGCTAATAATTCCCTGATCCATTAAAAAAAACAATACAATAAAATCAAAAGAAGGAAACAAAATAGAAGAAAATGTGAATTATCTTGTTGGAAAAAACAACTGACCTGAAAAAAATAGATCCAGGAGAGATAATTTAAGAATTATTTAAGAATTATCTCTATCTGAAAGCTGTGATAAAAAGAGCTGGACAACACATTTCAACAAATTATAAAGGAAAACTAGCCCGATATTTTAGAACCAAAGGAGGACAACTGGGTGGCATAGTGAGTAGAGCACCAGCCCTGGCCTTCCCCCCTCCAAAAGAAAAGAAAGAAACCAGAATCTATTTCTTAGGGGCACCTAGGTGGCACAGTGAGTAGAGCACCAGCCCTGGAGTCAGGAGGACCTGAATTCAAATCTGGGCTCAGACACTTGACACTTATTAGCTGTGTGACCTTGCGCAAGTCACTTAACCTCAATTGCCCTGCCTTCCCCCATCCCAAAAAAAAAATAGAACCAAAGGATATAATAGAAATTGAAAGAATCCACCAATTACCTCCTGAATGTGATTCCAAAATAAAAACTTACAGGAGTACTATAGTCAAATCCCTAAACTCCCAGGTCCAGAAGAAAATATTGCAAACAACCAGAAAGAAATAATTTAAATATCATGCAGCCACAGTCAGGATAACATAAGATTTAGCACCTTCTACATTAATGGATAAAAAAATTTAGAATGTTATATTCCAGAGTTAAAAGGAGTAAGAATTACAACTAAGAATCACCTACCTAAGAAAACTGAGAATAATCCTTCAGGGGGAAAAATGGATATTTGGTGAAATTGAAGGCTTTCAAGCATTCCTAATAAAAAGATCAAAGCTGAATAGAAAATCTGACTTTCAAATATAAGACCCAAGAGAAGCACAAAAAGGTGAATGGGAAAAAAAAGAAATCATAAGGGATTCATAAGGTTAAACAATTCACATCCCTACATGGGAAGATAATACTCATAACTTCTAAGAACTTTATCATTACTAGAGTAGTTAGAAGGAGTATATATAAACAGAGGACATGGTTGTGAGTTGACTATGACAGGAGGATATTTAAAAAATAAAACTAAGGAGTGAGAAGGAGGGATGCAATGAGAGAAAAGGGAAGGGAGAAGGGTAAATTATTTCATATAATAAAGGAGGAAAAGAGCTTTTATAGTAGAGAGAAGATGAGGGGATGGCAGACAATACTTGAATATTTTTCTCATTGGAATTGGATCAAAGAGGCAGTTTGAGTATAGAAATCTATCCTGTTTATGGAATAGTATAGAGGCCAGTGTAACTGAACTGAAGAGTACAAGGTAGGTAGTAAGGTGTAAGAACCTGGAAACATGGTGGCAGAAGCAGGTAAGAAAGGCTCAGAAGGATTTTGAACAATTATCAGAGGATTTTTTTTAAATTTTAACCTGGAGGTGAGAGGAAGCCACTAAGGTGTAGTTAGTAGAGGGGGAGGAGCAACATGATAGACCTGAACTTTAGGAAAAAAAAAACATTTTGGTAGTTGATTAGAGAATGGAATACAATGAGGGGAGACTTGGGTCATACAGGCCCACCAAAGGGCTTTTGGAATAGGCTAGGTTTAAGGTGATAAAAGACCGAACCAAAGTGGTGGCAGTATTAGAGGAGATAAGGTAGTATTTTAGGGAGATGTGGCAAAATACAAATTGATAGGCCTTGGCAGCATATTGAATTTGGGGGGGTGGAGGGTTAGGGTGAGAGATAATAAGTAGTTGAGGATGATACCTAGTTTGCCAGGCTCAGGGATCAAGAGGGTAGAAAAGCCATCTACAGTAATACTGAAGTTGGGAAGATGAGGAGGTTTTGTGGGGAAAAATAATAAATTCAGCTTTGGATATGTTGAGGTTAAAATCTTCTAGATGTCTGAAAGGCAGTTGGAGATGAAAAACTGAAGGTCAAAAGAAAGGCTAGGGCAGCATTGCTAGACTTGAGAATAAGCAGCATAAAGATGGTAATGGAATTCATGGGGAGCTGGTGCCATCAGCTACTGAAATAATATAGAGGTAGAAGAACACCCAAGACAGTACCTGATGGAGTATCTATGGCTATAGGCCATGACCTGAATGCGGATCCTGCAAAAAAGATAAGAAAGAGTAATCAGGTAAGAGAATCAGGAGAGTGATGTAGAGAAAACCTACAGAGGAGATAGTGTCAAGATAAAGAGGATGATCAACAGTGTCAAACACTACAGAGGGGTTAAGAAGAATAAGGTTTTAAAAGTGTCATTGGATTTGGTATTTAAGAGATCATTGATAACCTTGGAGAGAGCTGTTTCAGTGGAATGATAAGGTCAGAATCTAGATTTTAAGTGGTTGAGATAATATAGACACATATCATAGAAGACTTTTTAAAGGAGTTTGTCTACAAAGGGCAGAATAGATATATGATGATATATCATACATATAGGAATAGATACAGGATGACATAGTTGGCAGGGATGCAAGGATCAAGTAAGGGCCATTTCAGGATAGGGGAAATATGGGGCATATTTTAGGTAGTAAAGAAAGAACTTGTAGATAGGGAAAGAGGCATAACAGCTATGGAAATCTTTTGGAATAGATGGGAAAGAATGGGATAATATGTTGAAGTAGAGACATTTACCTTTTTAGGGAGTAGGGCTACCTCTTCATGTGAGAAAGGCATAGTGGAAGAGATATGGCAGAAGACACATGAGTGATATGAAATGAGAAAGTGGGGAGGAGAGCAGGCCTGCAGCAGATGGCCTCATTTTTTAAAATATGAGTTAAGCTTCTCTGTTTAGAGAGGACAAAGGGAAGAGGAGCAATGGGAGCTTTGAGGAGAAATGAAAAGCTGTGGAAGAACTACTGTGAAGAATAGCATAGTGAATTAATAAGAGAGGTATGAAAGGATTGACTAGAGGCAGGGAGGGCCCAAGTGATGTTGTATAACATGAATTTAGAGTGGACTCACAATGATCCAGTGATTTTTTTCTACATACATTCACCAGCTTGTACGAAGGCAGGAAGGCAGCAGATGATTCCTTTTTGCAGCTTGGCAGAAAGCAATTGCTAATATGATAAGCAGGCTAGGAATCAAGACAAAAGGACAGACTTGGGTTGAACTGGTTCACCAAAGGGTCAAGGGAGCTGATCTGGGAGAGAAATGAGGAATCAAGGGATTGGAATTATAATGTGGACAAGCAGTAGAGTTTGGTAAAGGAAGACAGAAAAAAAGTGGAATGTTAATAGATTGTGATAATATAACAGATTTTAAAATTTCTTGAACATGAAAGTCATGCATTTGTCAGTGATGACATGATCATGAATATGGCCATTTTTGTGTGTGGTTGAAGTGGAGTGTAGGAGCAGCTCATGGGAAGTGAGTTGATTGAGAACCTGAGTGGATAGGATGTTTGAAGGAGACTCTCTCTCTCTCCCTCTCTATTCCCTCTCTCTCTCTCTCTCTCTCTCTCTCTCTCTCTCTCTCTCTCTCTCTGCCTCTCTCTTCTCTCTCTCTGCCTCCCTCTTCTCTCTCTCTCTCTTCCACTAGGATTTTGATTGTGTGGTAGAAATGAATTGCATGGGGGCAGCTAGGTGGCACAGTGAGTAGAGCACTGGCCCTGGAGTAAGGAGGACCTGAGTTCAAATCTGGCCTCAGAAACTTGACACACTTACTACCTGTGTGACCTTGGGCAAGTCATTTAACCCCAATTGCCCTGCCTTCCCACCTCCAAAAAAAAAAACAAAAATAAAATAAAAAAAATTTGGAAAAAAGGAAATGAATAGCATGGATGTCAAATGAAGAAAGGTAATTGAATGATCCAGGTAATGGCGATAGAAGAGGCAATAGGGAATAAGGAATATCCTAACCCCCATACCTTGACCAAAAGTAATAAGTGAAAGTATAGCCAATACTGGAAAGGGTGGCTAGAAAAACTGTGAGGGCAAGTGATCCACATTTTCATGATTTGTAAAAGGGAGATGGAGTGAGAGCAGAAAAGTTTTAGGATGAAGAGAAATTTATTGACTATGAAATAGACATTAAAGAGGGCACAATGGAGCGGGTAGTTGGTATTTGGGAATTTGGAGTAAGAGGGCTGAGAGTGAAGAGAGTATAGGATTGGGAAATAGGGGATTGACATGGGGTTTGGATGATGACCTTCATGGATTCAGAATAATTGGCATGTATAGGGTATGACCAAGTGTGAGAATGTTCATCATTTCATGGAAGATACCTCTCCTATTCCCAGAGGAGGCTGAAGATCAGAAGGAACTAGGGCATCACAAATCAGATGGTCAGATCATCAGATAAGAGACCCTATTTAACCTCTCCTCTTCCTTGTAATGGCTGGGGATTAGATATGTAATGGTACAGCATGAGATTCAAACCTGGGCAACATGAGATGGAAGTCACACTCATCCACCAACTGTCCTTTTCCTCTTCCCTCAAGGGATTAATATAGCATGAGCAGAGATAAGTTAGGGGCAAATGAAATGTGCAGGGTACCTGCTCTCTTTCTCTCATGGGATGGGTATCAAAGTTATGGAAAAAAAAAAAGCTGTGGTCATACTATTAGTAGGGAATCAAGTTCATTTCTAGATGCCATATTTTAGAAAAGAATAGAATTTTAAAAGTAACAGTATATTCAGAAAATAGAGTCCAAGATAAATATAATCCTGGAAACTATGCCAAAAATGAACATTTAAAGAAATTAATTGTTTGACCTAGAGAGGAGAAGGCTTAAGACAGAGGTTGTTAACCTAGGGTCTGTGAACTTAAAAAAACACTAAACGGTTAATAACTATTTCAGTCAAATTAGTTTTCTCCATAATCCTACATATTTTACTTTATGCATTTAAAACATTTTTCTGAGAAGAGCTCCATAGATTACACCAGAATGCCAAAGGGGTCTATGCCACACACAAAACGGTTAAAAACCTGCGACTTAGGATTAAATGATAGATACCATCAATTTTATTACATGTGGTCATGTATTGATTCACTTTGTTCTTCTTGATCCCAGCTGGCTCAATTAATAATGATGAATAGAAAGTATAGAAAAAAACACAGATTTTGGCATGATATAAAGAAGCACATTCTAGGGATTTTCAAACTTTTAACAAATGGAATGGGATCTATTGGGAGGTAGTGATTATCACCTCATTGGAGATTTTCAGGGGTTAGTCTAAGCAATCACCTCCTAGAAAGTTGTAGGTAGATACAGGTTTAGTGACAAATTGGATTAACTGGCTTTTGGTATACTTTTCAACTTTGAGATCTTTTTTTTTTCTATCTGAGATGTCCACAGAGTTGAGTAGGCATGTCCCTGAGTCCCTAAAGTGAAGGATTCTTGTCTATGCTTTTATCAAAGACTGTAATGAAGGGATTGATTTTCTGTTTATCAAATTTGTGGATGACACTAAGCATAGAGGGCAAGCTAATAGGTAGAGGATTAGGATCCAAAAAAGATTTTAGCTAGCCAAATCTAATAGGAGGAAATCTAATAAAAAGAGGAAAGTTCTGCATTTGATTTCATAGAAGTAAACTATACAAGTGCAGGATGGAAGAAATGTGACAACAATTTAAATGAAAAAAGCCTTGGCATTTTCGTGGATTGAATGTTCGATATGAGTCAATAATATGACACGGCAGCCTAAAAAAAGTTAATGTGATATAATGTTACATTAATAGCACAGTGTTCAGAAATAAGTGTCTAATAGTCTTGTATTTTGCTCTGATCAGCCAATAGTTGGGGCATTTTGTAAGTTCTGGATATCACAATTTATGAAAGATGTTGACAAATTGGGGGACGTAAAAGGAGGACAGCTAGTGAATTGTAGACTACATGCTGGAAAACCGTTCTATAGAACCTGGGGATGCTTTGCCTATTGAAGAGGAGAAAAGGAAGGAGCATGACCCCTGTCTTGAGTTTTTTGAAAAGCTATCTTTTGGAAGAGTCCAATACATGTTTTTTTGGACTCAGAAGACAAAATCAGGGACAACAGATGGATAATACAGAGAGACAGATAGACTCAGTATAAAGCAGTTGTAATAATAGAAATGCATTGCATTTATTTAGCACACCAGTGTCATTTTTGAATAGAAATAGGGCCCATTAAATCATACACAAGGATCTCTACCTTAGGAAACCACGTTAACATTTTGTTCTTTTTTTATTTTGTCTAATATTTGCAAGTTACACTTTAATGTGGTTCTCAGGGCCATTTGAAACCTCTGATTTAGCACTTTAAGGTGTTCAAAGATTCTCACAACAATCCTATGAATTTGGTGCTGTTATTATCCTCTTTTTTCAGAGGAAGAAATTAATACTGAGAGAGGTTAAGGGACTTGCTGAGAGTCGCACATTGAGCAGGATTCAAAAGTAATGGTTTTACTCACTACATGTCTAGAGGGCATTAGTCATTGTACCATCTAACTGACACACACACACACACACCCCCTCCAAACCTTCTTAACAACTATCAATGTCCAAATGGAAAGTGTACCATTTTGGGAGACAGTGTATCTCCCTTTGCTGAACGTGTTTAAGTAGAAAACAAATGGCCAATACTAAGAGTACCCCAGCTTAGGTA
Source organism: Trichosurus vulpecula (assembly GCF_011100635.1). Classification (NCBI taxonomy): domain Eukaryota; kingdom Metazoa; phylum Chordata; class Mammalia; order Diprotodontia; family Phalangeridae; genus Trichosurus; species Trichosurus vulpecula. The sequence continues at coordinate 367,770,047 of NC_050575.1, read as the reverse complement.
GAATTTGAACTAGCTGACATCTGCATTCCTTTGTGAATCTGAACTCCTATATTTATCTTGGGGTAGGAAGAAAGAAAAACCTAGCACTCTTAGTAAAAGGGAAGTGAGCAGCAAAGGACAAGGTAGGGTTTCCTTAGCTTACCGGCATGGAATTGAGTGAGCAGAAGGGCTCTTTAAATACCATCCATGAATGAAGTACAAACATACATTTGAAAACGTTGTTTCTTGACTCCAGGACCAAGTATCTATCCACTGAGCTACCTAGTTGACTTGACACATATATGTGTCTTTGTACATGTATTTTTTTTCTCAAATGTATCCATCCTTCACAGTGTTTATGGACCCCTTCCTCTTCCTCAATTTTATGCCCATAGAGTTAAGGAATGCCTACCTTGTCTTCTGTTCTCCAAACCCCTTTTTCCAAGAAACTTATTGGCCCCAAGCCCAGGGATCTATTCACTGAGCCACCAGTGATACTACTTCGCACCAAACTCAATAATTCCCTCAAAAAACCTCATCATCAGGAAACTCATCATCTTGCAGGTTGTATCAGCCTTAAAACTCACACCTCTTCAGGACCCTTAGTACCCAATTTCACCTCTGCTTGGAGAGCTGGAGTGCAGAACAAAATCTTCTGCCAAAGCTTCCATTTAAAGAGTTCCCCCAGGCCAGACATCTCTTTATTTCTCAACAATGCACTCATTTGGACTCCATCATGTCCCTGCCCTGGTACCTTCTCTTATCCCAACGACCTTATATTTTCCCCTTCCTTTTGTTTGTGTTATTTTCCCCCTTTTCAACTTTAATACATTCAACATTGAACTTTCGACAATTCATAAGGGCAGGGACTGTTATGTCTTGTTTTGTTTTGTTTTTAGATTTTTCTCCTCAGCATTTAACATTCTTCCTGGTACATAGTAGTCACTTTAATATTTACTGACTGATTTACTGATATTCATATATGTGAATCCTGCCTCAGATACTTACTAGGTATTTGAAACTGGACAAGTCACTTAAATTCACTGGGCCTTAGATTGCTTATCTATAAAACGAGGACATTTAACTCTATGCCCTCTAAGGCCCCTTCTAGTTTTAAATCTATGAAATTTTTATATATGCAAATTATATATACATATGTAAAATATAGTCATGTCAATAGATGAGACAGATCAATAATAGATAAACTTGCATATCTATTTGTCTAATACTCATTGTCTAATACCTTCTTTTAAGCCATGATAGAAATTGCCTTTGGACATCACTTAAAAGCTAAATGTAGTAAAATTTCTTTTTAGAATATTGATAATTGCTTGACAATGATGCTATTATTTCAAAATATGTCATCTTTGGAAAAGAGAAAGAGAGCTAACTAGATTTTTGTTTCAATGATTCAGTATAGCTTTGGGGATCTCACATTCCCAGGTGGGAATGTTCTTCCTGTTCTTCCTGTGTCTGAAGAAGTCTTATATGGAGGGCTGTGCTAGGATTTGACAGAACTGTTCAACACAGAAAATAAAGTGTTTGCCTCTTATGAATCTGGGTCAAAGCAGAAAAGAGAGTAACTTTTCTTTTTCAGAGAGGTGATTATGTCGATTTTATAGTTAAGGAATCTGTGGCTGGGAGAGGTTATATGACTTACTTAAGGGCACACAGCTAGTAGGTGTCAGAGTTCAGTCTGAATCCAAGTATTTTGACTTCAAAGTGAGTGTTCTTTCCACTAGGTCAGTCTATAGTTCTGCTATTCCTGTACTGTGGAAAGCATCTTATATTTATTATTCATGCTGTACTAAGGAATCTGTAAAAAGAGAAGATAGAAAAGCAGAGAGCTTTCACAGACCTTTGGTGAAGGAGCTTGCCCTAACTCTTCCAAGATTCTGGTTTTTTTGACCCCACTTGGCCAAGAAGCAATTCTATTCTTCCCTAGAGGAGGCTGGGGTGGGGAGAGAAAAGCCTAGTTTGCTCTGATGTGTCCTGATACTGGCATTTCTGTAGAGCTACTTGGGAATTCATTTGTGGCCACAGAGCAATAGTTAGAAAGAACTTAAGCATAGTAAATGTCAAAAGATACTCCAGCCCTGACGATTGAAGGTCAGCTATTCTCTTCTTGGTCCCTGATAGACTGTCCGTATTAAATGCTTTTCCTGTTGGTGCCACAGAATGAACTCAACCCAGTCATCTTTTTTGTTCATATTTTTAATGAAATCTAAGTAATTTCCATGAACATTTACGTGTTACTGTTTTTAATTCGCTTTCATATAGCCATATCTATCATTTATTCCTCTTTATAATGTGTTTCTATGTCTATCTTGAGTGCTGTCAGCTATTTCTATTTCCAGTTCTTTCTTTATCATCTATTTTCATCTATTTGTGCATCTTTCTGTCTGTCTGTCTTATGTCTTTCCATCTCGCTATCATCTATTTGTCTCACCTTTATCTCTATAATTTATTTACATTTTTATCAGCTATTTTTATTTCTACCTTTAATCTCTCTCTCTGTGTTTCTCTGTGTGTTTCTCCCCTCATTCTCTCTCTCTCCCTGCCCCCCCCCCCTCTCTCCCCCTCTCTCTCCTTCCCTCCCTCCCTCTTTTCTTCCCTCCTCCCCCTATTTACCTATTTAACCTTTTATCTTCCTGGTTTTGAATATAGCAGCAAGAAACATGGTACAATGGAAAGAATAATGGTCTTAGAGGGAGAGGACCTGAATTTGAGTTCCAAACCTTACTAGGTAACTTTGTGTGATTGGATAAATCACTTCTCCCTTAGATTCATGCATAATTAGACTAGTTGTTCTCTGAGACCTCTTAATTTCTAGGTTTCAATGGTTTATGGTTTTTTTCTTCCCTACTAATCTATGGTTCTTAGTGTAATGTTGATTTAATGAAATTGAATATTGGCATAAATGAATTTAGTACTTAAAGCAGCCAATGATCTAATCATTGAGTGACAAGTGATAAATAGAGATTAGGGTTGGAACTGAGGCAGCTAGGTAGTGCAGAGGATAAAGCACTGGACCTAGAATCAGGAGGACCTGAGTTCAAATCCAATCTCAGACATTTATTGCTGCATGACCCTGCACAAGTCACTTTACCTGATATGCCTCAGTTTCCTCATCTGTAAAATGACCTAGAGAATGAAATGGCAAACCAATCCAGTATGAGTCAGACTCAAGTGAACAACAACAACAACAACTTGGAAACCTTAAAGGAATAGAGATAATAATATCAAGGAAGCCTTTCCTGATTGCTGCCGCTGGCACCTGTCAGTACCTCCACCTCTCATACCAACTGAAAAAGTAAAGGAAAAAACTTTGTATTTACTTTAAATATACTTTATATACACACATATGTACATAAGCATACACACATACTATTTTAATTTTTTTTTTTCCTTTCGGAGAATGGAAGGAAGGGAAAGAAAGGAATGTGTCACTTTTATCTTTGTTTTACTAGAATATAACACAGTGCCTGATGTCTAGTAGGCACTCAATAAATGCTAATTGATTATTTGACCTATTGTGAATAGATATGTATAACATTTAAGTTAGTAATATATGCTATGAGTTTTTCATTAAGGCATTCCCATGATGAATAACACAGAAATGACTGAAGGTAAATTGAACATGGAAATTATATGAATATTCTAAAGGCTTTAAAATTCAAGCAAAAAAATCAACATCATTTTTATTACACTATCCTCATTTTCGTAATTAAATTTAAAGAACGCTTATTAATGTTTGATGTTTATAGACTACATTCAAGTCTGCAATTGTGTGTGTGTATTCATTTGCATTTCAACAACCCCATGAGATAAAAATTATAGGTTTGATTCTTCCCATTTTATGGATAAGGCAACTGAGACCCAGAAAATTTGAATGACTCCCTGGTGGTGACAGGCGGGATTCAAATCTCGGTTTTCTCTACTGAGTTCATCCTGACTACTTCTCTAATCTGTTATGTGAAAAGAACTGTACTCAGCCTTGGTAGAGAAGTTTAGATAAGACCCACTCTCTGTATTCATAGCCCTTGTAATGCTGTATGGAGATAAAACAAATGAAGATAATCGTAATATACATTTACTTATCATATGTACATTCAAGAATTATGAAGCTCTCTAATGTACTTAGCCTTCCATTGTCTACTATAGCTAAACCAACATTCTAAAGTTTGTGAACAGGCTCCCTAACAACTAATATTTTGTCCCTACCTTTCCAGGTCATCCTGATTAATCTGTTCATCTTTCATCCATTTTTGATTTAAGAATTCCCACCTCTGGGCCTTTGTTGTTCATTCTATCTAACTATATTTTCCTCCCTTATTTTGGAGCCAAATCTCCTTTCTCTTCTGTTAAATCTGTAAGGTTTTTTTTTAAATTATTCCTACTTGTTTCTGATTCATTTCTTATTCCCAGTACTCACATAAAGGCATTTAATCTATTATTATGTACTTTTATACCTGTAATAATTATGGATATGATCTTAAATATATCTAGTCTACCTACTTTTGTTATATACGAAGAAACTGAGGCCAAGTGAGATGAAATGAATTACTTGAGGTCATGTATTTTATAGTAACCTCAGAGTCATAACAGGTTATATTTTAGCAATGGAATAATCAGCATGAAATATGTTAGAAATTGGGGATCAGTAATGGAGACCCCAAAACCCTATGATCCCAATGCTAGGAATGCTGTGGACAATAGAATGAGGGTGAAACTAGGCTTAGGATATATCTACCAACTTGGAAAAGAAGTTGTTCTCATCAAGTTTTCCCTTTTAGCCAATTATTCTTGCTAATTGTATGCTAAGGTCATTTGTTTCTAAGCTCGTGAAAGACCCACCCACTTGCCTAGTTCTCAGTTCAATAGAGGCAGAACCAGAATCCACATCTCCCAATTCTCAGTATGGTACTCTTTCCATTTTATCCATTATCTGTCTCTCAGCATCATATCTTTGTATTTCAACAGATGGTTCCAAATTGCAACATCTTGCTCAGTTTGAGTAAAAGTTATAGCTGAAATGGTTTTCTGAAATATGCCCAAAACTACTATGTTAAGAGCCTGCCTAGTCAGATATTCTTAGCAATATTGTACATATATCAAACACCAAATCACCTTACAGCTATTTAAAATGGAGGGATAAGAGTGGATCTTCTATTGCTAAGTTCCAAACAAAGCCAAACTAATTAGGAAAACTGAACCTCTAAGTCATGTGATCATTTTGAAGCGAGAACTTTCTGTTATTGAAATGGGTCATAGGATCATACATTTTTAGCTGGAAGGAAACTTTAAAAGATAAGTAGTCTAGTCTTACTGTATTAATGAGGAAACTAAGGATCAGTGATGTTACTTGACTTGCCCAGTGTGAAAAGGTAATAAGCGGCAAAGGGATTCAAATTTAAGTTCTCAGACTACAGATCCAACATTTTTTTCTGCTACTTCCCTTTGATTTCCTTGATTTAAAGTTGATTGATCCATCACGACATTATAGTATCATTCCCAATGATTACATTTACCAAGACAACAGGACTTTAGCAAGTCATGTGCCTAAACTGACTACATGGTTTTCAGCAGGACCACCTTCATTCAAAACTGATTTGATCAGTATTCAATACAAAATATAAAAAGGAGTGCCAGGGTAGCATTGAATATTATGAAGCCATACTTACATGAGGTCATGCAAGATACTGGAGAGAAGAAAAAATATTGGAGAGCACTTGGGTGAGGATAAATATAAAGACAGTTAATCTCAGTCCATAAATATTTATTAAATATCTTTCATATGCTAGGTACTGTGCAAACTTCTGAGAATACAAAGAAAGGTTAAAAACAAAACAAAACAGAAGTTATGTTCCTAAAGAACAAAAGAAAGAATTGGATATGGTGTTTGGAAACAAATCAAAAACCTAATGCAGAAACAGGATATGGTTGTAATAGGAAACATCAAGCCTCCACACAAATGCTGGAATTCTCTCTCTCTCTCTCTCTCTCTCTCTCTCTCTCTCTCTCTCTCTCTCTCTCTCTCTCTCTATTTCTCTCTCTGCCTCTCATTGTCTCTGTTTCTGTCACTTTGTCTCTCTCCAAAAAGGTTAAATTATTCAGCATCTTTGATGTTCATTTCATCCTTCAAAGTGTGGAAAATGTGACAGGAAGAACTACTTATTTAGGATCTAATTGGGAACAGTAAATACAGTTCTGGAAATTGAAATTATAAGGACAGGGATGGAGTGAGAATAACTTCTACTTTAGAAGTTGAGATACTGAAGAAGAGAAATGTCAGGTAGAATCTAATATTTAACCAATATGTTGGGATACCAGATACCATCAAGTTCATAGAGAGGTTCAAAAGAATATCTCTACCAAAAGCAGAATAGTAAATGATTTCTTTTGACTTGTCTTACTGAAGGGATATCCAGTACTGAGAAAAAATAGATAAGACCAATGCACTAAAATTCCATAGGAGATGCCATCTCAGTTAGGATGGGAAGCAGTGAAGAATCAACTCATGAAGACATAAAATTAAATAATTACAAAGAACAGGAAAAGAGGCCATTGTCCAAAGAGACCATTGTTAATATACAGGGAAATCACAACGTGGATTTTAGGATTAAAACAAAAATGATGATATCAGGAACACTGAGGTTTAGCATTAGCTCAGGCTGATGTGGAAAGCCAAAGAAAAATAAAAATTTGAGATGGAGGGGAGAAGGTGCTATTATTGCTGTGGTTGTGTCTGTTGTCTTGTTTGCTTGAAGTTAGATCAGGAAAAAGAAGGAAAAAGATCGAGAAGTTCTGTTTGAGGTAGAAAGAATGATAAAGAATAATAGAGACAAAGTAGGTATAATTTAGTCTCATTTTGCTTCTTTTTTCTGCTATGGAAAACAGTCTTTGGGCTAGAAAAGAAGATTTAAAAATGATCACTATGTAGTTGAAACTCAAAATAAGTAGAAAGATAGTAAGAGAGTAGGGTGATAGTAAGAGAGTACCTAAAAACCCCTATTAAGGTCAAGTAGTTTTCCTAGACCAATAAATACACTCACATCAGAATTTTGTATGTTACAAATAAAAACCCAGAGAAAGAAATAGAAAAGGAAAATTTCATTAAAATAAAATTAAAGAATTAATAATTTCGAGAGTTAACCTGACAATATAGTCATGGATTTTACTACAAAACAATCTTTAAAGAAATAAATGATGCCCTTAATAATTGAAAAAAAGTTTTCAAGTTCATCACTTGGCTGTTCCAATATAGAATAAAATCATACTACTCAGGTTAATTTAGAGATTTAATGTTACATAATAAAATTATTAAGAGAATGTTTTATAAAATTAGACAAAATGATGAAGTTCATACAGAGCTGCAGTTCTTAACTTGTTTTATATCAGGGCTTCTTAAACTTTTTTTCCTCTCTTGACCCCCTTTTGCATTTTGCCAGCATTCATTAGCACTGTATGGCATTATGGCATGTGCAGTGCAAGGTGTACATGTTTTGGGTTCAGAACCAAGGATACAGTGAAGCTGTGCAATGCCACCTGGGCAAGCACTGCCAGAAACACCTCAGACTCACAAAACGTTTGATTTTTAATTAATTTTTGGCCATAGTGCATTCAGAAACCTTTTACTGTTGCCAAATTTTTCACAACTCCATAAAGAGTCAAGACCCACAGTTTAGGAAGTGCTATTTTACATAATAGAACCCTTTTGTAGTCTGATGAAATCTTTGGATCCCTTCTTAGAATGGTGTTCTCAAAAGAATAAAATACATATAATTTTGAAGGGAATAAGATATACTAAAATACAAATATCAGAAGACAAATGGGAGGAGACTTGGCCTCCCTCTCTTGTCCAGCCTGGAAGTACAGTGGCCATTGAAGGGCCAAAGTTATTCCTAATCATCATGGAAGCTTTGACTTGCTCCATTTATGAAATGGGCTCATTTGCCTCTCCTTAGGCAGTGTATCACCAGCCTTCTTCTTCTGGGCCATTCACCAAGTCAATGTAGAAGTTTTTGAACTTTAGCCCTAGTGATGCTCTGAACTCATGAGCTCAAGCAATCCACAAGCTTCAGCCTCCCAAGTGGAAGAGGTTATAGGAATGTACCATCGTGCACATCATTATATGTGTGTGAATGTATGCATTTTTATTTATGTGTGCACATACAAGCATATGCACTTTACATGTATATGTAACTATGTTTATACATATATGTATAGGTACATATATGTGTATCCATCTGTATGTCTATGATTATGTCTATGTCTATATAGTGGCTTGGTGTTACCAGATTTTAAATTATATTACATAAGAAATAATTATCAAGATTGTGATACCAGATTAAATGTCAGAAGTAGAACATAAGAATATACTAAATAGGCAAGAATCAAAAATGAATTTGCATAAAAATATTATATTTAGTAAACCTGAGAAGACAAGAATATGTGAAAGGGGTTTTGGTCATTTTTCTTCATTAATACTTGGCTACAAGACTTGAAAACAACTTCTGAGTAAGGTCATGAAAGGTTTTAGGGGTAATGAGTCCCCTGAGGAATGCCTATTAAAAATGAAAAAAAGCACAAAATGAAACAACAGAACCGAATGTTTGTTTTTTTTCTTCTTCAAAAGAAAAGAAAAACAGCACTGATCTCCTTTATAGCATAAATGATATAACAGAATACTGACCCTGAAGAAAGGATTGTTTCAGGGAGGAGTTGAGACATTGAAGATTTCATAGGATGCTGGCCTAAAGGGAGTATGATCTGGATTGGGCCAGAAACCTTAGGCTTTCAATAGGTGATTGGACAAGGAAATGGAGGATGACCATTTGACAAGGGTCAGAGGATATCAAAGAAGGTGTATGGAACCTGTAGATTATAGAAAAGGAGAAGAATAGTATTTCCTTGGTTTCTTTCTAGGCCTTGGGCCAGCACTGTGGAAGAAGGCAAGACCTGCCCCTAGATAATTTTCCATGCAAGGAATGTACTACAGCTTAATGGCTTATAGAAAGTGGGAAAAGGCAGGATGTAGCCCCATAGCACCTTTCTGCTCCAGGACTGCTGAAGGAGATAGAATACAATACTAGTCACCAAATTCAATAGGACAGAAGGGGCCTAAAACAGCCCTAAACCATCAGCTGCAGCTATAAATATAAATGGGGTTTGAGGTGGAATGAAATGCTACTTTAAAAAATACTGTGAATTAAAGGAAATCCAGAAAGAAGAAATATATTTGAAATAATTACCTCAGATAAAAGAATGAATAGGCCTTGAGACTTCACAATATATAGAAGAGTGGAGGAGACTCTAAAACAGACAAACAAACAAATTAATGAACTTAGCATATGTGGGAAAAGACTTAATAGTTAAGAGAGGACAACCTTTCTCCAGAAGTTAAGATCCTGAAGTATGTAATGGGATAAACAGTATTTAATGATTAAATAAGGAAACAAGAAATTCCACCTTCTGCAAGAAATCTTTCCTGATCCCCCTTTAGTGCCTTATCTGTGAGATTACTTTAAAATTACTATATATAGTAATACAAATTGCTATATAGGTATTATATTGCATATATGTGTATATGTGGATAATATGTACACACACACACACACACACACATATATACATATATATATAATGTGTATATGTCTTGTTTGTAAAAAACAAATTATTTTCATGTCTCCCTCATTAGACTGTGAGTTTCTTGAGGGCAGGAACTGTCTTTCACCTTTCCTTCTTTCTTTTGATTGTTTTGTATGCCCAGGGCTTAGCACAGTGCCTGGCAAATTGTAAGTGCTTAATAAGTATTGGTTGACTGACTAACCAAAAACCTCCAAGGAAGAAAAACCAAGCATTTCTGGAGGGAGGTCTATTTTTACTTTTGAACAATTCTAATTCTTTGGAAGGTTTTTGCTTCATTTTTTTGTTTTTGTTTTTCCTGTAAAGAAGGGGAAGGGAATAAGAATTTTTTAAACTCCTACTCTGTGTCAGGAACTGTAAACTTTTTATAAATATGATCTCATTTGACAACTAGTCAAATTTGTCATTGTTGCATCATCCACCTAGTGGAATTATGATAAATAATGTGATTTTCACCTTTTCCTGGAATATTCTTTATGCATTAGGTAACACCTTGCAAATACCTCAAAAGCAAATGCCTAAAAGTAAAACTGTTATACATAATCTTTCACGACTTCAATGGAGTGAAAATAATAATTAAGATGAGTTTGAAAAAAAGAATTTATACTTTAAAAGGCATTAAAGAATGACAGCCCCAAAATGAGTAGGTCAAAGAATAATATATAGCAATAATATATTTTTAGAAAAATAACAATGACAAAATATATCAAAACACGTGACATAAAGCCAAGGCAATCTTTAGTTCTGAAAATTAGAGGAAAATTCATGTCTAAAAATTTTAGTCAATAAAAAAAGCAAAACTGTATGTGAAGCAGTAACTTATCAGTTTTATCTTATGTTATGATGGATAATAAGAAATATTCTGCCATTGAAAATAATTCAATTCAAAAATCATTTTTGACATATGATGTGCTGGGCACTGGGGATATAAAGACCAAAACTAAAATCCTTAAGGAGTATGCACTCAAGTGGAGTCATAAAGCATGTTCAAATAACTAAAGACAAGGTAATTTGAGGAGGGACAGGACATCTACAACTTGGGAATGGGCATCCTTTTTTTCTTGGCCTTTACTTTGTCCTGTGGAAACTTTCCTAAGCGAAATAAATAAAGCTAACCAAATAAAAGGGGAAAAATATAAAAATATTGAAATCTATTGACTAAAACAAATTGAATAAGAAAAGGTTATGGAAAAAGTTCTGGCAACAAGTTATTATTAGAGGGAATAGTATTTTTCAAAGAAAGGCATACACAGTTGTGAACAATTATGTTGTTTTAGTAATTGTTAAATTATTTTTAATGCTATCTTAAAGTTACATTTGCAATACAACCTAAGGGGGGAGGCACCATGCAAATAACTATGTACAAACAAAAATATGCAGAATCAACTGGAAATAATCAACTGACAGAAAGGACTAGAAGGAAGTGGGATTGGGAAAAGCTTTGTGTAAAGGGTAAGATTTTAGCTGGGACTTAAAGCCAGTCAAGTAAGCCAGGAGGTAGATATAGGAGGGAAAGAGTTCCAAGACTGGGGGACAACCAGTGAAGATATTCAGAGTTTAGAGATAGAATATCTTCTTTGAAAAACAGCAAAGATGGTAAGATTGAAAAATATTTGAGGTATGGTAGGTAAAAAGATTAGAAAGACAGGAAGGAGTTCATATTATGAAGGGTTTTGAATGTTAAACATAGGATTTTGTATTTGAGTCTTAAGGTTTATGGAGCCACTGAAGTTTTTGTTTTTGTTTTTTGTGTTTGGGGTGTGTGTGTGTGTGTGTGTGTGTGTGTGTGTGTGTGTGTGTGTGTGTGTGTTTGTGTGTGTGTGTCAGAGAGAAAGAGAGAGAGAGAGAGAGAGAGAGAGAGGGAGAGAGAGAAAGAGAGAGAGAGAGTGCTAGTGATATGTATGCATGTGTTTGATACCTTTTTTGGGAGTCTGTAAGTTTGTGCTTGCTGTTTGGGGATGTGTGGAGGTTCATGAGATGGAAGCGGAATGATACCATTAAGCATTAAAACTTTCTAACAACTAGCTTCTAAGCTGAACCAATGCAACCAAAAATCTACTGGTGAATGTGGAAAGAATCCGCCTATGCAAATGGAATTACAGTCCTTTGAAGTGTTGACAAATTATCCTAATTGCTATAAATTCTTAAGAAACTCAACCTCTCTGGGCCCAAATTTCTGTGGTATTAAATCAAACTGATTTGTTTTCCTCAGGTAGAATAAAGCATACTAAAATCAATTCTCCTAAGTGACATACCACAAATGACTAATTCACACACAAAAAGCATGCAGGTAACAAAACATTTTTTCATTTTTTTTCATAGATATCCATTTGGAAAGGAACTTAGAGGTACAACCTTTAGATATTATTGGTGAGGAGACTAAGATCAGGGGAGACTACACGACCTATCTGTCCAAGCTTATACAAATAATGTCAGAGTTTAGACATATTTGTACTTTTCTTGGCATAGAAGATAACATATGCAACTCAGGACTGTCTTTAGTAGCTAGCTACCATTTGGACTTCATGAAAAAGCACATATCTAGCAACTCATTGACCACAATACTATGACGAACTGCCATTCTTTTAAAGCAACACACCAAAATTACAATGAAAATTACTGGAAATAAGTGATCATGTGAAAATATAATTCATAGTATGATAACTACTTCATGCATTTGTGTAAGTAGAGAAAAGGAACTAGACTTGTAAATTGAACAGCAAAACGTAGAGAATTCAGAAAATACGTAAATGTCAGTGAATTGAAATGAAAAAAGTCTTATCATGACGTTATTTTTCTACAGCACAGTTTGACAAAACTTATTTATTTCACAAGTGGTTGAAGTTCCATTACAGAGGAAATTTATATGCAAAGTGAAGCCAGATAACATTTGTTTCAGAGGGATCAATTCTAACCTCACAGGAAGTAATATAAATATTTGTCCAATATTTCAAGGGCACATCAAATCCCATTATTATCTGTTCCAAGAGACTATACAATTTATTTCCTTCTTTTCAAACTTTCTTTTTGAGAGGATAAGCCCAGAAAAGACTAGGCTTAAAGGCTGGTGGCAAGCTGAGTTGGGGAGGGTAAAATAGCAATCTTCTGGTATTTGAAGAAGTTGCATGAAAGTATTCAACAAAAAAAGATTGAGTGGCCACTTATCCTCCTATATCTGTTTTCCATTTCATAGCCAAACTACTAGAAAAACCACACTATCTTTGTTGCCACTTCTTATACTCTTCTTAGCTCCTTACTTTTGGGCTTCGGATATCCCTCAGCCAAAATCAATTCCTCTAAATCTACTGCCAGTCTTTTAATTCTCCAATCTGATGTATTTTTCTGAGTTTTCATCCCTCTTGATGCCTCTGCAATATTTGACATTGCTGACTACCCTTTTCTTCTACACTTTAAGCCTCTCTCTGTGTTTCTCTCACTCTATCTCTCTTTCCTCCCTCCCTTTCTTCCACTTCAATGTTTTGTAAACACATCAGCTCCCTTAGATTCAATTATCATATCTATTAATATGACTCCCAGAATTAGTCTTTCTTCAGAGCTCCATTCTCACATCACTAGATACCTAGTTAGACATTGCCAACTGGATATCTCATAGGAATCTCAAGATTTACATATCCAAAACAGAATTCATTATCATTCTGCCTACACTTTCTCCTATTTCTACTTTGTCTATTACTTTGAGGTCACTACCATCTTTCTAGTCACACAGTTTATAATCTTAAAACTCTCCTCTACTTTTAACTTTCCTTAACCTGCAGTCAAATTAGTTGTCAGTACTTTTGCATTTTACTTCAACAACATCTCTCTCACATGTCCCCATTTCTCCACTCAAATTAGCACTCCTCCTTGTTTAGACACTCATCACCTCTCATTGGTCCAGGACAACTAATATTTTCACTGGAGGAAAGAAAACATGGGGAAGGAAGAGAGTGGACTACTCTGATGAAGAGTGAAGGTCTTAGATAGCAGAGCCAAGAAAGTACAAACTTTGACAAATTTCCAGTTAATGCCAGATGAGTTCCAAAACCAAGGCTAAGCTGAGTTCCTAAGTCCCAAGTTTCTGCATCTTGATCTGATGATTGACTGGCCCTGTTAGATGAGAGAGTCAATCCTACTATAGAAACTGTTCGGGAATCTATATAGTAAGTCAAAAAATATTAGGACATCTCCAAACCAGTTACCATACAGCTACCTATATTACATTCCTAAATCACAGGTCTGGACATATAACTGCTCATCAAAAACACTTCTATTCAATTCTTTATTACTTCTAGGATAAAATACTAATTGGCATTTAAATGCTATTTGACTTCAAAGCTTTTCACCAACCTCAGTCCAGACTACCATCCAACTATCCATCCGCCCATCTATCCATTTATCTATCTTTCTACCTAGAGATTGTTTTGTAGATAATAGGTGAATCATTAGGCTATCAGAACATTCCAGTATTCTATATATAAGATAGTATATATGTGTGTGTGTATTTATGTATCACTACCTCTTAGCCACTCTATAGTCCAAACAAACTGGATTCTTTGCTCTTCCTCACAAATGATATTTCATTAACCATCTCTGTGTTAAACCTGTTCCATATGCCAGGAATATATTCCTTCCTCATCTCAGTCCCTTAGAGTCCTTAGCTTTTATTAGAGATGCTGTGCTATCTCCTAAGTGAAACTTTCCTTATCTACCCAACTTTGACTCTTCCTATCCTTCCAAAATTAATTTTAATTATATGTATATGTGTATATCATTATGCATATACACACATACATAATTTCATAAATCCAATTGTATGTTATTGCGTGTCTATATAGTTCCACTAATAGAATGTAAGTTCCATGAGCTTAAGGACTCTTGGTTTTTCACATTCCTTGCAGGTAACTCTCTTTTTCTGTCATAGTCTGTCATAGTTCTGTCAATCAAATATAGGAAAATGTTTGCTTGGTAGATTGATTAGTTTCAAATAATTCTTACTCAGTTATGGATCAGATAGATCATTTCCAAAATTTTATGATTCTATGTTAGAATAAGGTCTTAATTTGTGAACAAATTGCTTACTGAAAGGCAGGGAAATGCTGTATTAAGACTGATAAAATTAACTTCTGAGGAAGTACAATACTTCAGAGAGAAGGTTGAGGAGAGCCACAGATTGTTCTGAAAACCAGATAGAGAACTACTTCCTAATGAAAGGATTAGAAGGACCTCTTTGATCATAGAGCAAAGGTAGATAATGATAATCACAGGGCAGACCATTTCCGTATGTTTATTTTCAGAGTGTAGTAGTTAATAACTGAGGTGCTATTGACTTGATATCTGACATAAAATGGGTTACTCGATCTTAGCCTAAAAGGGCCAGGGACTCTCATTGCAGCCTGGGCCATCTCCAGTCATCCTGATGAATATCTGGCCACTGGTTCCAGATGGTTCTGGAGGAGAAAGTGAGGCTGGTGACCTTGCACAGCACTCCTTCATTCGAAGCAAAGTCAACTGTGTAAACCATGTCATAATCTCCCTGACGTCATGGTCCTCTTAGAGAATGAAGGGCAAACACATAAGATAAAATGATTCACTGATAAACCAGAGCTTCTGATTCAAGTCATTGGAAGATAGAAGATGAGAGAGAAATAGCTGGAAGGAGAATTTTGAGATGAAACAAGGAAATTAGTTGGGCATAAGAGGAATCACAAGAATTCAGGGGAAGGAGGCAGAAGGCTACAAGGGAAACTCATAAGTTAAATACCTATTTCTTCAGCTTCTTTGTTGGAAGCCTACTGATTGGAAGAGATGTATTCCTTTGCTTATTGGAGAAAGGCCAGGTGAGGCAAGAGCTCTTCGGCTATTGCACTGATTAGAGGAGAGTTGAATACCGTTACTACTTACAGAGCTATCTGGCTTATTGCCCTCTAGAGCCTAGGAGTTTGGAGGGGAGGAGGGAATTGGTTGTTTTCTACTGCTCTCTATACCTTTAGAGGGAGAAAGAGTTAAGAAAATAAGGCTACACAGCTGTCATGTAATTAGCTGTGCTTATTGATGAAGAAACTTTGCTTTCTTAGAAGTGGATTGGAGAAACAGAATCATATGGAGTGAAGAGGTAGTTGAATTTGTTTGCATTTCTCTGAGACTTAGGCTCAGGAATTTTGAGTTATCTTGTTTGAAAGAACAGAATGTAACTGAAGAAGTTTGATAATTGGGGCAGTCAAGTGGTACAATTACTAGAGTGCCAGATCTGAGGTAAGGAAAACATGAATTTGAATCCTGCCTCACACACTTACTAGCTATGAGAACAGGGGCAAGTCACCAAAATTCTATAAGACTTAGTTTTCTCATTGAAATAAAAATAGTACTAATCTCAGCAGGATAGTTTGGAATACCAAATGAAATAAAATTTGCAAAGCACTTTAAGAACCTTAAAGTGTTGTGTAAGTATTATTATTATTAAGGTTAAAATGTAGTATCACTTTCTAGTGTCTTTTCAAGGTGTCTGTGAGTTGAGAGCTTGTCATGGTTTCATCAACGTGAAAGCATAAGACGAGCAGCTTTGCCTAGTAAGAGAAAGTTGAGGAAGAGAAGAACAGGGGGCAGAGCCAAATGGCAGCATGAAAACAGGGACTCACTTGAGCTCTCCACCAAGTCCCTCCAAACACCTGTAAAAATGACTCTAAACAAATTCTAGAGCTGCAGAACCCACAAAATGACAGAGTGAATCAAGTCTCCAGCCTAAGACAGCCTGGATGGTGGCTGTGAAGGGTCTATCGCACTGTGCTGGGCCTGAGCTAGGACAGACCACGCAGGTGCAGACCTGGCAAAGTAGGCTTCAGGCCCCTGAATCACTGAGTTTTGGCTCTTTCTAGACTTCTCAACCCACATACACCAAACAAAACTTAGCAGGTCAGGGGAAAACCATTGGACCTGGGTGAGAGAAGGGCATGGTCTGTCCCCAGCCCAGGGGGCAGCTGAGGTGGCTGCAGCAGCTCTGGCAGCAGCAGCAGTGGCGGCTACTCAGCATAGCAGCACCCCTTCTTCCTCCACAATGCTCAGCTATGACCTCCTGACTCCCCAGTAACCATGTTGAAGGGACCTGCAGTTGGCATTTATCTTGGCACCACCTACTCTTGTGTGGGAATCTTCCAACTCAGGAAAGTGGAGATTATTGCTAATGACCAAGGAAACTACATGGCCTTCACCAACACAGAATGTTTAATTGGTGTTGCTGCAAAGAATCAAGTTGCAATTAGCCCCACCAACACAGTTTTTGACACCAAACATCTGATTGGCCACATATTTGATGATGCAATTGTACAGTTAGATATGAAGTATTGGCTTTTTATGGTGGCGAATGACAAAGGCAGGCCTAAGATCCAAGTGGAGTACCAAAAGTTTCTGTCCAGAAGAAGTATCTTCTATAGTCTCAACCAAGATGAAAGAAATTGCTGAAGCTTCCCTTAGGAAGACAGTCAGAAATGCCATGGTCACCGTACCAGCCTATTTCAATGATTTCCAACATCAGGCCACCAAAGATGCTGAAACCATCTCTGTTCTCAATATGCTCTGAGTCATCGATGAGCCAACTTCTGCTGCTATTGCTTATGGCTTGGACAAAAAGGTTGGTGCCAAGAGAAATGTGTTGATCTTTGACCTTGGAAGTGATACTTTCAATGTCTCCATTCTTACCATTGAAGATGGCATTTTTGAGGTCAAGTCCACAGCTGGGGACACCCACTTGGGTGGGGAGGACTTTGCCAACTGAATGATTGACAACTTCATTGCTGAGCTCAAGTGAAAACACAATAAAGATACCAGTGAGAACAAGAGGGCTGTTCGCCATCTTCACACAGCTTGCAAGCAGGCAAAGCATACCCAGCCTTCCAGTAACCAGGTGAGTACTGAGATTGACTCCCTCTACGAAGGTATCCATTTCTGTACATCAATCGCTCAAGCCTGTTTTGAAGAGCTGAATGCTCATCTCTTCCGTGGAACACTGGACCCTGTGGAAAAGGTCTTAAGAGATGCCAGGCTAGATAAAGAACAAGTCCTGGTGGGTGGTTCTGCTCGAATTCCCAAAATCCAGAAGCTTCTGTAAGATATCTTAAATGGCAAGGAACTCAATAAGAGTATCAATCATGATGAAGCTGTTGTTTATGGTGCAACTGTTCAGGCTGTCATTTTGTCTGGAGATAAATCTGAGAAAGTGCAGGACTTGCTCTGTTGGATGGTCACTCCAGCACAGAGTGGCTGCTTCCAGAGCTCCAGGCCCACAGACAGTGGGAGGAATCAAGTTTCTAATCAGAGCACGAGTACAGGGATCTCTTTGCTGGTGCTGAGGCAGGATTCTCTTGCTTTGCCCTGCTTGGATCTGGTTGGTGG
Organism: Trichosurus vulpecula; assembly: GCF_011100635.1. NCBI lineage: Eukaryota > Metazoa > Chordata > Mammalia > Diprotodontia > Phalangeridae > Trichosurus > Trichosurus vulpecula. Next base: position 367,752,035 of record NC_050575.1, on the reverse strand, counting down.
TCCTTGGGGGAGGAGGAGCACTGGGGTGTCAAAGCTTGTGGTGGCTGTGGAGAGGGAGTCCTCCTGGTAGTTACATGGCAGAAAGGAGTGCTTGCACTCACAGACCAGAGCACAGGCCAAGAGAGAAGTATCATACCACCTCAGAATAGAAGTAGCTCAGAAAACAGCAGCACAAAATCCCTGAAATTTGAGACAGAGCACTCTCCACTCTGAAAGCAGTCATACCGTGACAAAGAGCTCAGAAGTCAAATAATTAGCTGGGAAAATGAGTAGGTGGTGTAAAAGGACTCAGACTTTAGAATCTTTCTTTGGTTACAAAGAAGATCAAAACATACAGCCAGAAGAAGTCAACAAAGTCAAAGACCCTACATCAAAAGCCTCCAAAAAAAATATGAATTGGTCTGAAGCCATGGAAGAGCTCAAAAAGGATTTGGAAAATCAAGTAAGAGAAGTAGAGAAGAAATTGGGAAAAGAAATGAGAGTGATGCAAGAAAAACAAGTCAACAGTATGCTAAAGGAGACCCCAAATAATAATGAAGAAAATAACACCTCAAAAATAGACTAACCCAAATGACAAAAGAGCTTGAAAAAAGCCAATGAGGAGAAGAATGCCTTGAAAGGTAGAATTAGCCAAATGGAAAAGGAGGTCCAAAAGATCACTAAAGAAGATAATGCCTTAAAAATTAGAGTGGAGTAAATGGAAGCTAGTGACTATGAGAAATCAAGAAATTATAAACCAGAACCAAAAGAATGAGAAAAAATGGAAGACAATGTGAAATATCTCATTGGAAAAACCACTGATCCAGGAGATATAATCTAAAAATTATTGATTTTCAAATACAAGAATCAAGAGAAGCATGAAAAGGTAAACAGAAAAGAGAAATCATAAGGCACTTACTAAGGTTGAACTGTTTTGTTTACATTCCTGCATGAAAAGATGATATTTTTAACTCATGAGACCTTTCTCAGTATTAAGGTAGTTGAAGGAAATATACATATATACAGAAAAGTGGGGGGGGGAGAGGAGATAAGGGGGTATGATAGAAGGGAGGGCAGATCAGTGGAGAATGTAGTAAAAAGCAAACACTTTTTTTTACTTTTTTTAATTTTATTTTTTTATTGAATTTATTTATTTAACATATTTAGTTTTTGGCATTGATTTTCACAAGAGTTTGAATTATAAATTTTCTCCCCATTTCTACCCTCCCCCCCACTCCAAGATGGTATATATTCTAGTTGCCCTGTTCCCCAATCAGCCGTCCCTTCTGTCACCCCTCTCCCCTCTTCCCTTCCTTTCTTGTAGGGCAAGATAAATTTCTACGCCCCGTTGCCTGTGTATATTATTTTCTAGTTGCACACAAAAACTGTTTTCTTTTTTTATTTTTAAACATCTGTTTTTAAAACTTTGAGTTCCAAATTCTCTCCCCTCTTCCCTTCCCACCCACCCTCCCTAAGAAGTCAAGCAATTCAACATAGGCCACATGTGTATCATTATGTATAACCCTTCCACAATACTCATGTTGTGAAAGACTAACTATATTTTGCTCCTTTCCAACCCATCCCCCTTTATTGAATTTTCTTCCTTGACTCTGTCCCCTTTCAAAAGTGTATGTTTCGGATTACCTCCAACTCCATCTGCCCTCCCCTCCATCATCCCCCCCTTTTTTATCTTCTTCCCTCTTCTTTCCTGTGGGGTAAGATACCCAATTGAGTATGTATGGTATTCCATCCTCAGGCCAAATCTGATGAGAGCAAGATTCACTCATTCCCCCCTCACCTGCCCTCTCCCCTTCTCCCACAGAACTGCTTCCTCTTGCCACCTTCGTGCGAGATAATCCACCCCATTCTATCTCTCCCTATCTCCCTCTGTCAATATATTCCTCTCATCCCTTAATTTGATTTTATTTCTTTTAGATATCTTCCCTTCATCTTCAACTCACCCTCTGTCCACTCTCTCTCTCTCATTATATATATATATATAAATATACATATATATATACATATATATATACACACATGTTCACTTATATATATATATATACACATAAACATATATACACACATAAACATATATATATATATATATATATATATATATATATATATATATGTATAATGCATATTCCCTTCAGCTACCCTAATACTGAGGTCTCATGAATCATACACGTCATCTTTCCATGTAGGAATGTACACAAAACAGTTCAACTTTAGTGAGTCCCTCACAATTTCTTTTTCTTTTTCTTGATTACCTTTTCATGCTTCTCTTGATTCTTGTGTGTGAAAGTCAAATTTTAAATTCAGCTCTGGTCTTTTCACTGAGAAGGCTTGAAAATCATCTATTTTATTGAAAGTCCATATTTTGCCGTGGAGCATGATACTCAGTTTTGCCGGGTAGGTGATTCTAGGTTTTAATCCTAGCTCCATTGACCTCTGGAATATCGTGTTCCAAGCCCTTTGATCTCTTAATGTAGAAGCTGCCAGATCTTGGATTATTCTGATTATGTTTCCACAATAGTCAAATTGTTTCTTTTTGGCTGCTTGCAGTATTTTCTCCTTGATCTGGGAGCTCTGGAATTTGGCAACAATATTCCTAGGAGATTTCTTTTTGGAATCTATTTGAGGAGGTGATCGATGGATTCTTTCAATTTCTATTTTGCCCTGTGGCTCTAGAATATCAGGGCAGTTATCCTTGATAATTCCTTGAATGATGATATCTAGGCTCTTTTACTGATCATGGCTTTCAGGTAGTCCAATAATTTTTAAATTATCTCTCCTGGATCTATTTTCCAGGTCAGTGGTTTTTCCAAGGAGATATTTCACATTGTCTTCCATTTTTTCATTCCTTTGGTTCTGTTTTATAATATCTTGATTTCTCATAAAGTGGCTTCCACTTGTTCCAATCTAATTTTTAAGGTAATATTTTCTTCAGTGGTCCATTGGACCTCCTTTTCCATTTGGCTAATTCTGCCTTTCAAGGCATTCTTCTCCTCATTGGCTTTTTGGAGCTCTTTTGCCATTTGAGTTAGTCTATTTTTTAAGGTGTTGTTTTCTTCAGTGTATTTTTCAGTATTTTTTTGGGTCTCCTTTAGCAAGTCATTGACTTGTTTTTCATGGTTTTCTCGCATGCTTCTCATTTCTCTTCCCAATTTTATCTCTACTTCTCTAACTTGCTTTTCCAACTCCTTTTTGAGCTCTTCCATGGCCTGGGACCAGTTCATGTTTTTCTTGGAGGCTTTTGTTGTAGGCTCTTGCACTTTGTTGACTTCTTCTGGCTGTATGTTTTGGTCTTCTTTGTCACCAAAGAAAGAATCCAAAGTCTGAGACTGAATCTGGGTGTGCTTTCACTGCCTGGCCATATTCCCAACCACCTAACTTGACCCTTGAGTTTTTCAGTGGGGTATGACTGCTTGTAGACTAAAGAGTTCTATGTTCCACGTTTGGGGGGGATGAGCCAGCTCTGCCACACCAGCACTCTTCCTTCCCCAAGAACCCCCAGCCCAGACTGGGCTTAGATCTTCAGGACGCTGTGCACTCCTGCTCTAATCCGCCACTTAATTCCTCCCACCAGGTGGGCCTGGGACTGGAAGCAACTGCAGCTGTGGCTTCCCCACCTCCGCTACCCAGGGGCGGTGGCTGAACCGCGAACACCTTCCACTCCCGCAGCTTTTCCCACTAACCTTCTCCACTGTCTTTGGTGTTTGTGGGTTGAGAAGTCTAGTAACTGCTGCAGCTCACTGATTCAGGGTGCTAGGGCCTGCTTCCCCCGGCTCCTGGTTTGGTTGGTCCCAGCCGCTCACACTGGGCTTTGCTCTGCTCCCTTCCCATCTCCCAGCTCCCAGCTCCCATCTCTGTATGGGATAGACATCACCCAGAGACCATCCAGGCTGTCCTGGGCTGGAGCCCTGCTTCCTTCTGCTGTTTTGTGGGTTCTGTAGTTCTAGAATTGGTTCAGAGCCATTTTTTATAGGTTTTTGGAGGGACTCGGTGGGGAGCTCATGCTACTCCCTGCTTTCCAGCTGCCATATTGGCTCCACCCCACAGAGCAAACACTTTTGAAAATTGACAGGGTCAAAAGAAAAAGTTGAATAAAGGAGGACAGGACAGGATAGAGGGAAATACAATCTTTCACAACATGACTATTGTGGAACTGTTTGGCATAACGATACAAGGGGGTGGGTGGGGAGGAAAGAAGGGGAGGAAAGAAAGAAAGGAGAGAATTTGGAATTCAGAGTTCCAGAAACAAATGTAAAAAAAATTCTTTTTACATGCAACTGGGAAATAAGATATACAGGCAATGGGCATATAGAAATTTATCTTGCCCTACAAGAAAGTAAGAGGAAAGTGGAATTGGGGGAATGGGGTGATAGAAGGAAGGTCAGACTGGGGAAAGGAGCAATTAGAATTCATGCCATCTTGGTGGGGGGAGGGTAGAGATTGGGAGAAAATTTGTAACTCAAAATCTTGTGGAAATGAATGTTGAAAAGTAAAAATAAATTTAAAAAAACAAAACAAACAAACAAAAAGAATAGCTGATAGCTATTCAGTTTCATATAGTGCACATTGTTCCTGAAAGCATAAGGACATCAAGGTCTCAAGTCCAGAGTTTTGATTTTCCCTAGAAAGATGGATTTCTTTGCTTATATGTCACTCAGATAGGTTTCTATAGAACCATGAGTGCTGCGTATATTGGTGGGAAACTGAAGCTAGAGTATATGAGGTGGACTCGGATGGTTTGAACACTCCTGATTTTGTCTTCTATTGAGTAATTACTGTGCCCTGATAATCCCTGCTTTTGGTCTCTATTGAGGAATATTATGAGGATTTTTTCTTTTACTTTATTGTTAAATAAATACTTCACATTTAAATATTAGTTATTAAGAGTGAATGGTGCAATGGTGATTGATTTTGTGTAAATTTACAGGACACCTATGGAAGCCCATGAACTAATGAGCTATACTAGTGAGCAAGAGTAATGTAGATGTGTTTCACAGGAGGCACTGGAGTTTTTGGACTCCAGCTTCTAAAAGGTAACATACCAACCATGCCAACATAAGACAGGTGGAGACCCTAGCATGGGTTCACTCTTGTTCCAGGCAGACAGGAAGGCAGGAGTCATATTATGGGGCTAAATAAGCTAGCTTACTTTATTCTAGTCTAATCTTCTCAAAGGCAGTTTACTGATAATGGGAGCATCAACTCCTACAGAATTCCCTAATCATCCTTCTCACAGGGGCTGGTGGGAATGGTGGTGGTGGGGCAACTACCCCTATGTCTCAATGGGATCAGTTGAGACAGGTACAGCATTCTAGCTTGTGCCCTCCCCTAAATTGCCTCAGGGCTGGTTGAGGCACGTACATGCATTACTTAAATCCCAAATCCCTATGGGTTCCCCCTAAACCTTGATGGGGCTGACAGAGGCACACACAACATTACACTGTCATATGCCCCACTTATTGACTATTGGCCACTTGATTTAAAGGGCAGAAAAGAAAGCAATTTGCCGTGAATAGGCTCACAAGTTTGTATTATCTTACCATTATATCTCACTGTGCTATCGCAATAGATATTTACAATTTTAAGCACAAATATTTATATTATTTATCACTATATAATGCTGCAAAAGCATGGTAGAGATGTTTACAATTCATGAACCTGGGAACTGGAGATTGTTATGGCCATGGATCCTGAGAAATGTTATCTAAAGAAGAATAATGAAATCCAACTTACAGTAAAATCCACCTTACACATAAGATGTCTCCTTTCCTCCCTTGTACAAATCAGGTTCTTCCCTGGGTAGGGGGAGGTGAGAGAGTTCTCACTGGAATGAAGATAGTTTGGGGAGAAGTTGTCCCAGACCCAGAGAAGATGCATGTGGGCCACATATTGAACACTATATGAAGTATTACATTGCTCATGCAGGTGGGTACAAAGACATGCCTAGAATGCACTATATAGTTGTGGCAGAAAAAAAATGATTATTTTCTGGGACTTTGGAAAACTTTTGCTCTGTAGAAATTGGTTATGTTATGTATTTGCTTAGCAGGCATACCCCTCCCAATTCAATTGTGTAGAATCAGAAAAAAACATGTCAGATGGTACAACTTTATAGTAGTTAGTTTCCTATGATAGTCTTAAAAATATACAAGTAGGGCATTTTTCTGGTGTTGCTATGAGAGTGGTTAATGTTTTAACAATGTCATCTAAACAAGGGGTTTCATTAAATAAAGCTTTCCTATAATGATATGCAACACATTTTTAAAGTCCAAACAATTACTTTATGATTCCATAATACCTAGGATAAATTTTTTAAAATGAGACAATCAAATTTACCAATGTAGGGCTTATGAAGCATTTTCTCATTGTCAAAATAGTTCCCAACTATATATCTACTTAGCTACTTCATAATCTACTTTTTTCAATCATTTGCATTAGACAAACAAGTTTTAGAGCATGCTGTTTTCATAGAGTTTGCTATTCCCCCTGAAGAGTTCAGTGAAGTAACTAAGTCACCCGAAAGTGACTGTTATGTCTCATATTTGTATGTACTCTTGTTATATGTCACAATTATTAGAATGGGAGCTCATTAAGAGCAGGGTTTGTTTATTCTTTATACTTGTATCCCCAGGGCTGAGAAAAAATACCTGGTACATAGTAGGGACTCATTAAAACTTTTGATTCATATAAGGTCCTGATGTGGACCACATACCCAGAAAAATACCCGACAATAGGTCAAGCCCCAGCATCCACTGGTCAGTATCATTCATGGAGTGGCTAGGTGTTTTGTTGCTAGTAGAAAATATAGATGCAAGGGTATTATTGGGCATTTTATTAATATGACCAACTTTTTAAATAAACCTATTTAAATATTAAATAAATGTTAAAATATTTAGATCCATCTCTGTCAGATTTTTTTATCCTAATTTTATTTTAATTAACTCAATATGTCCATCTTTTCACATTATTTGGGTTGTTTATAGAGGCAAAGATTACTTACTTAAAACTATACAACAAGAAATAATTTGGTGGATGGTTGGTTGGTTGTTCTTCTTTCTCGAAGAGGACCAAAATGACATCACTATGTTAGAGTCAAGTTTCAATGTGTTAGACTGTGGGTGATTAGACCAGTATAGCTCCAAATGCTCTAATGCAGGTCAGGCAAAAATAGTGCTTGTGAACATTTGGGGTGGATATTCCAAATTTGCTCATCCTGTATTTCCTTCGACCTGTTTGAATTCTGCTTTGCTCATTGAGCACAACACCTTCTCTCATGTGGGCACACCATACTGAGTAGTCCTGTGCCAGTATCTCCCATGTCACACAATCAATTCCAAAGTTCTTAAGAGACACTTTGAGAGTGTCCATGTACCACTTCTTCTGACCACTATGTGAATGCCCTGTGTGAATTCTCCATAAAACAGTCTTTTTGGCAAACATACATTTTGCATTCCAACAACAAGGCCAGTGTGTTGGAGTCACGCTCTCTGAATCAGATTTTGAATGCTTGGCCATTTAGTTGGAGTAAGGGCCTCAGTGTCTGGTATCTCATCCTTATCTGGCAAGGTGATCTTCGATATCTTGCTAAGACAATTCAAAAAGAAGTGATTCAGTTTCCTGGCATGGCCCTGGTAGACTTTCCAGGTTTCACAGGCATACAACAATGAGGTCTGCACAACGGCTCTGTAGACCTTCCATTTGTTAGTCAGTCTAATACCACTTCTCTCTCATACTTCCTGTTGGAGCCTCTCAAACATTGAGATAGCTCTGGCAATGCATGCATCAAACCTCATTATCAAAGTATACATCCCTGGAAAGTATACTACCAAGGTAAATGAACTTATCAATAGCTTTCAAAACTTCTCCGTTTGCTGTAACTAACGGTTCTACTTGTGGTTGGTGTAGTGGTGGCTGATGGAGCACCTGTGTTTTCTTGGTGTTAATTGTTAGGCCAAAATTAGCACAAGCAACACAGAATTGATCCATGAAATTGATCAGTTTCATGACAGCATGCTTGCCTGGGTTCTGGATAATGGACAATGCTCTCACACTTCCCCAGTCACCAATGCCGCAAAACAAGGCTGCGTGCTCGCTCCCATGCTTTTTAGCATGATGTTTTCAGCCATTTTGTCAAATGGTTTCAATGAGGATGAACAGGGCATCAACGTCAGCTATTACACTGATGGCAACTTCTTCAACATGAAAAGACTACAAGCCAATAGCAAAGTGGAAGGAGTGTTGGTGCATGATTTTCTGTTTGCACATGATTGTGCACTCAGTGAAACCTCTGAAGCTCAGATGCACCAAGGTAGGATATGTACCCTACTAATGCAAATCACAACTCCCATGGACCTTAGAAGAGTCTTCATGCCTTACTGTGACAAAAAAAGATATAGCCTTGAACCTAACCCTCTGGTGATAACCTTTTACCATGCCTACATAGATAGTCCTTGGATACTAGACACAGTCTTTCCCTGCACCAACACAATCTTTCTACTTTGAGAAAATCTGTCAGACCTTGAACTGTTACCATTGTCTTCCTATTCAGGTAAGGACTGGACAAGATGACCTGAAATTCTTTCCAATTCTGACATTCTATGATTCTGAGAATGCATTAGGGTCTACATAACAACATAAGCATCCAAGGAAGATGTAATCAGAGGAATAATAATAAACTCAGAATTTTGCAGTATATTAATAACCTCCATAAAATCCAGGAGATTGTTAACATCTCAAGGATCAAATACAAAACCCTCTGTTTGGTAGTCAAACTCCTTCATAACCTAAATGCTTTCTATCATTCTAGGCTGCTTATACCCTATTCCCTGCATTGTACTCTCTGATTCAGTGACACAGACCTTTATGCTGTTCCAAGAATTAGAAATTCCATCTCTCAGCCCTGGGCCTTTACTCTAGCTATTCTCGATTCCTGGAATACTCTCACTCCCCATATTTTTCTCCTGGCTTCCTTGGCTTCCTTAAAGTCCTATCTAAAACCCAATATTTTATAGGAAGCCTTTTCTAACACCTCTTTCTAAAAATTTAAAATATTTTATTTCATTAAATATTTTATTTCATTGAACTAATTTAATTTCCCAATTCCATGCAAAAATGAACAATCTCTTCTTTAAATTTTGAGCTCTAGATCTCTCACAGCCTCCTGCCTCTTCCCTCTCCTAAAGAAGGCAAGCAAATTGATATCAATTATGCATTATTGATATCAAATTATGTACATTTGATACCTCTATAATTATATGTAATATACATTTTATAATATATTATAATTATATATTTATATGTATCTATATCTCTCTCTCTCTATATATATATATATAAATATATATATCTATATATATATATATTTATATGTATCTATAGTCATGCAAAACATATTTCCATATTAGCTATATTGCAAAAGAACACACCAAAAAAATCCCAAGAAATATAAAGAAAAATTTTTAAAGTATATTTAATCTGCATTCAGAGCTCATCAGTTCTCTCCCTAGATATGGATAACATTTTTCATCATGGGTCTGTTTCAGCAATTCAGCTAGCAGCTGTTGTGGGGGTAAAAGACCAACACAAGCCCAACAACAAGAACGCTGCCAGCACAGGTTCTTTTCATCTGCTTTACTAAGGAAAATAACATTAAAGGATTAACAATCATATTTCAATCCAACATACAAATATCATTCACTTAGTTCAGGGGAAAAACCCAGAACTTCAGAGCAAATACAAACAGATTAAAAACATACATTATAAACAGGCCAAATACAATTCGTAGTTACCAAGAAACCATCAACATCTGGATGCACCGGGAGGCTCTTAGAGCAGCTGCCCAGAGTCCCATGCCAACACTTCTCCAGGAGTGAGAGCCTTAAGGGAGAACGCCAACCTCTGGGTTTATATATCTCGTTCAGGGTCAAAGGTGAGTCACACATGTGACTTATCCTTGTGACCTAAAAGCATCACAAAAATGGGACTTTAACCCACATGGTCTAAAAGCTTCTGATGTCACAAACATGTCACTCAAACCCATGTAAACTAGGCTTTCCCTTGAGGCAAGGAGGTCATCAAAGACTCTTAATTTAATCAAGGAAACAAAGGCCAAACTCTTCAAGGGAACTTGATTGAATATGTGCTAATAGCCCTCCTTAATTACCAATACAGGGTCCTTTGAAACTGTCTTGGACTATTGCCTTGATCATAATAGCTAAGTCTTTCACAGTTGATTATCATTACAATATTGTTATTACTATGTACAATGTTGTCCTGGTTCTGCTCGCTTCACTTTGCATGAGTGTATATAAGTTTGCCCAGGGTTTTCTGAAACAATTCTGCTTGTCATTTTTTATTTAACAATAGTATTCCATCACAATAATATATCACAACTTGTTCAGCTATTCCCCAATTGATGGACTTTCACTCGTTTCTATTTCTTTGCCATCACAAAAAGAGTTGCTACAATACTTTGGAACAAATAGATTTTTTCTCTTTTCTTAGATATCTTTGGGATTCAGACCTAGTAATGGTTGGGTTGAAGGGTAAGCATAGTTTTATAGCTTGTTGAGCATAGTTCCAAATTGCTTTCCAGAATGGTTGGACTAGGTCACAACTCCACCAAAAGTGCATTTTAGTTGTTGTTGCTGTTGTTGGGTCATTTCAATCATATCTGACTCCATTTGACCCCATTTGCAGTCTTTTTGGCAAAGATATATATACTGGAGTGGTTTACTTTCTCCAGCTCATTTTACAGATGAGGAACTGAGGCAAACAGGGTTAAGTAACTTGCCCAGGGTCACACTGCTATTAAGGGTCTGAGGCCAGATTTGAGCTCAGATCCTCCTGACTACAGGGCCAGTGCTCTATCGATTGTGCCACCTAAGTGACCCAACAGTGCACTAGAATCCCAATTTTTCCACACCCCCTGAAGCACTTGTCATTTTCTTTTTGTGTCACTTTAGTCAGTCTGACCAGTGTGGTGTGGTATCTCAAATTTGTTTTAATTTGCTTTTATCTAATCAGTAGTGATTTAGAACATTTTTCATGTGACTACTGGTAGTTTTGGATTTTTTTCATATGTGAAACTCCCTGTTCATATCCCTTGATCATTTATCAACTGGGGAAAGACACTTACTTTTATAAGTTTGTCTGTGTTCCCTACTTACATAAGAAATTAGACCTTTATCAGAAAAATTTGGTGTAATTTTTCCCAGTTTCCTGTTTTTCTTCTAATTCTGGTTTTATTAGTTTTATTTGTGCAGGTTTTTAATTTTATATAGTTAAAATTAGGTATTTCACTTCACATGATCTTTTCTCTCTTTTGTCTGGTCATAAACTTCCCTTATCTATAGATCTGACAGTTATATTTTTCCATGCTGCTTTAATTTACTTGTAATTTCCCTTTATGCCTAAATTATTTATACATTTGACACAGTGTGAGATATTGGTCTATGCTTAATTTCTGCCAAGCTGCTTTCTGCTTTTCCTAGAAATATTTTATTAAATGTTGAGTTCTTACTTCCAAAGTTTGGATCTTTGGATTTATTGAACACTAGATTACCATGGTATTTACTTCTATTGCTTACTTATTCTGTTCCACTGATTCTATATTTCTTAGCCAGTACCAAATTATTTTGATGATGACCACTTTGTAATATTGAAATCTGGTACTGCTAGGTCACTTTCCTTCACAATTATTCAATTGTTCTCTTCATATTCTTGACATTTTGTTCTTCCAAATGAATTTTGGTATTATTTTTTTCTAGCTCTATTTATTATTTGGTAATCTGATTGGTATGGCACTGAATAAGTAAATTAACTTAGTATGTTGGCTCAGCCTGCCAATGAACAATAAATACTTTTCCAATTGTTTATCTCTATCTTTATTGTATAGAGTATTTTGTAATTGTGATCATATAATACTTATATTTATCTTGGCAGATAGATTCCTGAATATATTATATTGTCTGCAGTTATTTTATTTTATTTTCATCAAGAATAGGTCATATTACTAGATGAACTTTATTTTCCTTTTCAACAAGATTACTAAATGGACAGATGAGGAATTCTGTGTTTTTATTGAGTCTGAGGTTTACCTGATAATGGCAAGAACTCAGTGACAACACCATTGTGTACAATTTTTATTAACTTGCATGTTAGAGGAAGTTTCCCCATCTAGGAGTTCTCTCTTGGCAAAATCACAGGTTCAATTATTCTCCTATTTAAAGAGTGATTGATTCAGAATTCAAACCCAAGTCTTCTGGCTCCAAATTCATTGATATGTACACAATGGTGTTGTCACTGAGTTCTTGCCATTATCAGGACTGTGTGCAGGTATTATGCCAGATGCTGAGGGGGCATAGCCTCTACCCTCACATTAACATTCACACATAAAGAGACTCAATTAAAAAGGTGGAAAAAATAACATTTTCTAATTATCTCTAGCACTTGGTATTATGCATTTATTGCTTCAGATGATCTAGCAAATATTATATCAAAGGCCAAATAAAACAGTATCTAATGAACTCACCAATCAATCAGAAAAATATATGCACATGTGGGCACAAACACATATACATACATACACGTAGAGCACTTTGGGGCTAGATGCTTGCTATGTTCTACTGGATAGCAGGTGTTCAATCAAAATTGTTAATGTATTTTCAGTGGATCTCATATCCTTTAAAAGCAGGTAATTAGAATTATCCACAGATACTTTGAGAGCATGAATAATTCATTTCCTGCACATCAATAAAATAATTATTGAGTATTTTTGTTCTTAGCTTTCTATTTCAATAAAATTGCCCATGTTGTGTTACTGTCATAGGAATGCAACTTTCTTTTCATTTTCATATTAAAATGGCTTGTAAACTGTGTGTGTGTGTATGTGTGTATATGTGTGTGTGTGTGTGTGTGTGTGTGTGTGCGTGCATGTGTTTTGGAAGCAATGGTGAAAGGGGTACCAGGGGAAATTCAGATTTATAGCCAACATTCTTCCTTCGTGATATGCAATAGACTTTCAGAATCTCTTTTCAGATGTAAATGGGGGTGGGGGGTGGAACACCTTCTATACCCTGACCTTACAAAATACATTCAATTAAATTTCATCATCATCATCATCATCATCATCATCATCATCATCATCATAGCTACCATTTATATAGCACTTTAAGATTTAAAATACAATTTCTTTTTATCCATAATTTGACAAATTTTTGCATTTTCAGCTAGGTGTATACTGCTAAAAGTGTAGAGAAGTGAAAATTGACATTTAGGTCCCAGGTGTGTGCATGTGTGTGTGTGTGTGTGTGTGTGTGTGTGTGTGTTAATTTTTATAACAACACATATAGCAATCATTTTTGCCAGATATTTTTAACCCTTCCTCTGAAATGATTGAGAAGTAACTTGGCCATTTTACCAGCCTAACGTTGAATGGTGTTTCATATTAATGAGTGAAAGTAGAAAACTTTTTTAGTGAAAAAAGTACAAAATGACATAAATTAATGGTTGTGTTATGCAATAATGCTATATTAACTTGGACTTCTTTAGTACTTTAAAACATATTAAACTTCTCATTTCAATTGTTTGAAGAAAGAAGTACATCTATTACAGTTGAGGCTACTATCATCCTTCCAGACATACAAGCTTACAACTTAGGTACCGTCCTTGATTCCTCATTCTCTCTCACCTCCCCATATCCAATCTGTTGCCAATATCTGTTTATGCTATGTTCTCAACATCTCTGTTGTACAATCCCTTCTTTCCTTTGACACTACCACAACAACAGTTCAATTCCTCATTACTCATGCTTGGACTATTACCACAGCCTATGTGGTGATCTCCATGCCTCAAATCTTTCCTCACTTCAGTGTATCCTCCACTAAGTTATAAAAGCAACCTACCTAAAGCACAATTCTGAACATGCAACTTCCTTATAAAAAACACAAAACAAAGAAGACAAACACAAAACACTTTATTGGTCTTCTTGTAATTGCAAAATATAGTACCCTCTGATGTGCTTTTGAAAAGCTCCATCTAGCCTCTTCCTACACTTCCAGTCTTTTTATATCATATACCCTCCATATGCTCTAAAATCCAGTAACACTGCTATCCTTTTTGATACAGCTCTATGATCTGGTTCAATGTCTTTGCACTGGCTGCCCCTCTCCATGCATAGAATCCTCTTCTTCCTCACTTCTGTCTCCTTCCTTTCCTGACTTCCTTCAAATCTCAATTAAATCCCCACTTTCTGCAAGATTCATTTCCATGGAAAAGAAAGATTGTAGTTGAAGTGAAAGAGAAGTCAAGATACAGGACAGAGGTCTCTCGGAACTGGATGAGACAAGTGCAGGGCCTGCAGCATCGGCAGCAGCTACTCCTAGGGCCACAGACAAGTCATATACTTGAACTTCCAGGAGCCATGATGGCAAAGTGGTGTAAGTGCTCTCATTCTCTCCTTCTTAACCTTGAAAAACTTAGGGAATATTGCCACAGGAAAACACTGCAATAGTGGATACTAGGAGTACAGGGGTCTTTTAGCTTGGCAGGCTAGGAAAATTGAAGGGAAGGGTCCCTCCTGCAGTGGCAGGGCAGGACCAGAGTCCTTCTAGCAAGCTCCACCTCAGCAGACCAGAAGGTGATGCTGAGCCCCTGGGGGGGGGGGGTGTGGAGCTGGCAAGGGTCAACACCAAGAGCCTAGGTGTGCCTCTGCAGACACTGGCACAGTTGTCCACCAGTGGCTGAGCCTATCCAGTCCTAGGGGAGGAGGTGACTTCCAGTGACCAGACCACCCCTCCCCCATACCTCATTCTATGAGCTTCAATGTAACCCCAGGGAAACTCAGAAAGATCTGGCCTTGGCCCATACCAGCTACCTCCAGCTCAGCACCAGGTGAGCAGAAGCCATTTGGGTTAGACTATTTTTAAGTTGTTATTTTCTTCTGCATTTTGGGGGTCTCATTTAGCAAGCTGTTGATGTGTTTTTCATGATTTTCTTGCATCCTTCTCATTTTTCCCCAATTTTTCCTCTACTTCTCTTACTTGATTTTCAAACTCCTTTCTGAGCTCTTCCATGGCCTACAACCAATTCATATTTTTCTTGGAGGCTTTTGAAATAGGATCTTTGACTTTGTTGTATTCTTCTGGCTGTATGTTTTAATCTTCTTTGTCACCAAAGTAAGATTCTGTAATCAGAGTATTTTCTGCTGTCTGCTCATTTTCCCAGCCCATTGCTTGACTTTTGAGCTCTTTGGGAAGATATGACTCTGCTTCCAAAATGGAGAGTGCTCTGTCCCAAGCTTCAGGGGTTTTTCAGTGCTGTTTTCTGAGCTACTTTTAGGCATCTGTAAATTTTCCATTCTTCTGAGGTGGTATGATCCAAGGAAGGGGGTTTACTCCTCTCTTGGCCTCTGCTCTCATCTTTGAATGATCTCAAGCATTCTTTTCATCCGTGGTACTGCTAGGAGGACTCCCTCTCTACAACTGCCATAAGCTCTCTCACACCAGCACTCCTCCTCACCCCGAGACTGCCAATGAGGACTGTGACTTAGGTTTAAGTGGGACAAAGCAAGAGAATCCTGCCTCAGCACCAGCAAAGAGATCCCTGTACTCCTGCTCTGATCAGCTGCTTGATTCTCCCACAAACACACTGTCTGTGGGTCTGGAGCTCTGGAAGCAGTGGCTGCTGCTGCTTCAGCCACCTCTGCCACCCCTGGGCTGGGGCCAGATGCCCTTCTCTCACCCAGGTGCAACAGAGTTTTCCCACTGAACTGCTAAGTTGTCTTTGGAGTCTGTGGGTTAAGAAGTCTAGAAGCAGCCACAGCTCAGTGATTCAGTGCCCTGGCACCTGCTCTGCGAGTGTGCTCAGGCCTGGTCTCTGCCAGCTTGGCCCAGACTGCACTGTGCTCCCAGCACAGTGCGATAGTCCCTTCCCAGTGACTGTCCAGACCATCATGGGTTGGAGACTTGTTTCATTCTGTCATTTCATGGGTTCTATGGCTCTAGAATTTTTAGGAGTCATTTATTTACAGGTGTTTGGAGGGATTTGGGGATAGCTCAAGCAAATCTCTGCTTTTACTCCACCATCTGGGGGGCTCTGCCCCCCAGAACTCAAAGTTTTAAAAATGAAGGTTAAAAATTATTTTACATGCAACTGAGGAAAAATAAGATGCTAAATAAAAGCTATATATATATGTGTGTGTGTGTGTGTGTGTGTGTGTGTGTGTGTGTGTGTCTTATATATATAGCTTTTAGCTGACAGAACCAGAGGGTGCAAAAAAACAAAGCCAGTACCTAGTTCCCACCACATGAGATGTGGTACACAGGGCTCTGTACCCCAGAGGCAGAGATCCACTTTAAAAGCCAAGAAAAAGGCAACCACCATGAATAAGAAACAGGGTAGAAAAGTAAATACCATTGAATTGTACTATGGGGACAGGGAAGATAAAAATACAAATTCAGAAGAAGACAGCATTGATACTATACCTACATCCAAAACCTCAAAAGGGAATAGTAACTGGTCTCAAGCCCAAAGACAATTCTTGGAAGAGCTCAAGAGGGAATTTAAAAACTAAATTAGAGAGGTAGAAGAAAAATTGACCAATTATTTTGAAAATACAATTGACAAAATGAAAAAAAAATCACTGAAGAGAACAAGTGCTTAAAAAGTAAAATTGGCCAAAGAGATAAGGAGGAATCCTACCAAATATTTTTATGACACAAATATGGTGCTGATACCTAGGCCAGGAAGAGTCAAAACAGAGAAAGGGAATTATTGACCAATTTCATGCAAAAATCTTAAATAAAATATTATCAAGAAGATTATGGCAAATTATCTCAAGAATAATACACTATGACCAGGTAGGATTTATTCCAGGAATGCAAGGCTGGTTCAGTATTAGGAAAACTATCAGCATAATTGATCATATCAACAATAAAACTAGCAAAAACCATATGATTATCTCAACAGATGTAGAAAATGTTTTTGATAAAATACAACACCCATGCCTATTAAAACACTAGAGAGCATGGGAGTAAGTGGGACCTTCCTTAAAATGATAAATAGCATCTACCTAAAACCATGAGCAAGCATTATATGTAATGGGGATAAGCTAGATGCATTTCCAGTAAGATCGGAGTGAAACAAGGGTGTGCATTATCACCACTGTTATTCAATATGGTACTAGAAATGTTAGCATTAGCAATAAGAGAAGAAAAAGAAATTGAAGGAATTAGAATAGGCAAAGAAGAAACTAAGTTATCTCTCTGCAGATGATGTGATGATATTCTTAGAGAATCCTAGAGAATCAAGTAAAAACCTACTTGAAATAATAACCTTAGCAAAGTTGCAGTATACAAAATAAACCCATATAAATCCCTGGTATTCCTATACATTACAAACAAAGCCCAACAGCAAGAGATAGAAAGTGATATTCCATTTAAAATTTCTGTAGACATTAGAAAACACTTGGGAGTCTACCTGCGAAAACAAACCCATGACCTATATGAACACAATTACAAAACACCTATTCACACAAATACAATCAGCTCTAAATAATTGAAAAACATCAGTTGTTCATGGTTGGGCCAAGGTAATATAATTTTTTTGTTTGTTTTTTGGAGGGTGGAAGGCAGGGCAATTGGCATTAGGTGACTTGCCCAAGGTCACACAGCTAGTAAGTGTGTCAAGTGTCTGAGGCTGCATTTGAATTCAGGTCCTCCTGACTCCCTGGCCAATGCTCTACTCACTGTGCCACCTAGCTGCCTCCCCCATCCCTAGATAGTATAATAAAAATAACAATTTTGCTTCTTTAGTGCCATACCAATTAAACTACCAAAAATTACTTTACATAGCTGGATAAAAGAATAACAAAATTCATCTGGAAGAACAAAAGGTCCAGAATATCAAGGGAATTAATGGAAAGAAATGCTAGGGAAGGTGGCCTAACCGTACCAGATCTTAAACTGTGTTATAAACCAGCAGTCATTAAAACTACTTGGTAGTGGCTAAGAAATAGAGTGGTGGATCAGTGGAATAGGTTAGGTACACAAGACACAGTAGTCAATGACCACAGTAATCTACTCTTTAATAAACTCAAAGAGTCCAGCTTCTGAGATAAGAACTCACTGTTTGACAAAAACTGTTGGAAAAACTAGACAATAGTACAGCAGAAACTAGACATAGACCAATTTCTCACACCAAATACCAAAGTAAAGTCAAAATAGGTAGGTACACTATGTAGATGTAAAGGCTGATACTATAAATAATCTGGGAACTCAAGGAATACTTTACCTGTCACATTTATGGAGAAAGGAAGAATTTATTACCAAACAAGAGATGGAGAGCATTATGAAATACAAAATTGATAATTTTGATTATATTAAATTAAAAAGTTTTTGTACAAACCAAGCCAATGCAACTAAGATTAGGAGGGAAGCAGAAAATTGGGAAAGAATTTTTACAACCTGTATCTCTGATAAAGGCCTCATTTCTAAAATATATAGAGAACTGTGTCAAATTTACAAGAATACAAGCCATTCTGCAATTGAGAAATGGTGAAAGGATTTGAACAGGCAGTTTTTAGAGGAAGAAATTGAAGATATCTATAGTCATATAAAAATGCTCTAAATCCCTACTGATTAGAGAAATACAAATCAAAACAACTGTTAGGTACCACATCTCACCATCTGATTGGCTAAAATGATAAAACAGGAAAATGGTAAGTGCTGGAAAGGATGTGGGAAGATTGGAACACTGATGCATTGTTGGTGGAGTTGTGAACTGATCTAACCTTTCTGCAGAGCAATTTGGAACTTTGCCAAAAGGGCTATAAAAATGTGCATATCCTTTGACCCAACAATACTACTTCTAGGGCTGTATCCCAAAGAAATCATACAAGTGGGAAAAGGACCAGTATGTTCAAAAATATTTATAGCAGCTGTTTTTGTGGTAGCAAAGAAATGGAAATCAAGGAGATGCCCATCAATTGGGGAATGGCTAAACAAGATGTGGTATATGAATGTAATGGAATACTATTGTGCTATAAGAAATGAGGAGCAGACAGACTTCATAATAACCTGGAAAGACCTATATGATCTGATGCTGAGTGAGAGGAGCAGAAAAAGGAGAACATTATGCACGATAACAGACACATGATATCTCTGATCACTAACTTTGATAGACTTGGCTCTTCTCAGCAATGCAAGGTTCTAACAGAATTCCAAAAGACTCATGATGGGAAAAGCAATTGACATGCAGAGAAAGAATTACAGTCTGAATGCAGATTGAAGCAAACTAATTTTGTTTCTGTTTTGTTTCTTCTTTCCTCTGGTTCATTCCATTGGTTGTAGTTCTTTACACAAAAAAGAGAGAGAAGTCATTATAAATTAAATTTGAGAAAAACCTTCCATTTTTGTGGGTCATAAACCCATTAGTGCTAGTTCCTTATTTCAGAGATTACCAAATAACCCTGTTTTTATTTTGTATGGTCATAGTGGTTTGTATTGTGTCTCCCCCTTTATATTATGAGCTCTCTGAGAGCAGGGGATATTTTTTACCTTTCTTTGTATCCCTAGCACCTATTGAAATGACTGATACAGAGTCAGCACTAAATAAACACGTATTGACGAGCTCACTGCCTGACTTCATACCCATGTCATCTTGAAAATGTCACTTCCCTTGTTTACTTCTCTGTTTCCTCAGGTCCAGTAGAAAAAGCACTAGAATTATGGGACCTTGGTTTAAATGTCAACTTTGTCATGGCTATCTGTGTTATTTTGAAAAGTCACATGATATCCCTGGACCTTAGTTTTCTCATCTCCAAAATTAGGAGATCATACTACATGACCTTTATGATCCCTAGCTAATCCTATGACCTATAAACTAATTGTGATGATGCCTACGTTTCAATTACCTTACGTGAATGATGAGAAAAAATTGCTGTAACAAGATAAAAACAGAAGAAGCCAATAGACACCAAAATACCACACATGTGACCTTGGGCTATTATTACATTATTTCTGGATGGCTTAAAGTAAGGCAAAAGTATTATTGGGGACATATATAGAAACTGATTTTGGGATGAATGAATAAATTGTGGCATATGATTTGTGACAGAATAATATTGTGCAATAAGAAATGACAAGTGGGATGGTTTTATGAAATCCTGAAAAGACTTATATGAAATGGTACAAAATTAAGTAAGCAGAACCAGGAAGATATTGTACACAGTAAACAATCATATGACTATTACCAATTATGAAAGACAGCTACTCTAATTAGTAAAATGATCCAAGACAATTACAAATTACAAAGATGCTATCCAACTTTAGAGAAATGATGACCTCTGAGCACAGATTGAAGTATATATTTTTTTCATTTTGTAAATTTTTTTCTTGTTTTTGTGCAACATGATTAAGATAGAAGTTTGTTTTGCATGACTTCACATCCATACTTGATATCACATTATTTGCCTTCTCAACAAATGAAAGAGAATTTGGAACTCAAAATAGTTTAACAAAGAATGTTAAAATAAATAAAGATTAGAAACCTGCTAAGATAAAATAAAAATAGCACTCTGTGGTATAAAGCAAGGAACAATGGATAAGGGGAATTGACAGACTTAGGTTTGAGAACTTAGGTCTTGTTACTTATTCACTTTCTGCCCATGGGCAAATCCTTTACCTCTCTTAGCACCAATTAGCGCCTCTGTGAAATGGGGATGATGATGCTGGTACAACCTTGCTTCTTGGTGTTGTGATTAATTAATATAATTTAAGCAAAGCAAACAGTAAATATGATTATCATCATTGGACAATGAACACATTTGTTTCAAAGTCCCAAAGAACATGAGTAGCCCCACATTCCTATTTATGTGCCAACTTTTTGAAGTGAGAAGTATCAAATATACCATATCTTCAGGAACTGTCTTACTAGTGGTAAGTGAGAATGGGTGGACAAAATCATTCACATTCTTTTATGACTAACAACATTAATCAGAGTATTCTCTCTGGTCAAAGACAAGAACCAGATGAATTGAATACTAAAATTTAGGATCACAGATCTGGATCCCTCTCCCAAAGGTTATTAATGTCACATTCCACCTACTGTGGACTGGGTGCATGTGCTGGTTTGAGAAGAGGAGAATTCACTAGCAGGATTCTTGCAAACAGTTTGCTGAACTGATTGACTTATTGGTCTAATTGTGATCAAGGTAATGTGACATCCATATGCATGCAGGCAAGAGGTCGGTAATACTATGGAAAAAATAAATAAAAATGGAGTTTCTTGGAAGGGAGGGGCAGAAAATTACCCAAATTACCTTTCATTAAAAGCAGGAAATATTAGAGCAATCCCTAGATGTTTGCCCCTGGCACATCTGTTGAAAAAAGGTCCCTCTGTATTTGTTTTATAAGACATGAAGGGAAATTTGCATGATTTTAGACTTCGCATCTGGCAAGGTTGTGCCTGGGAAACTGGTTTTGTGCAATTGCTGGGGAGCTCTGTGAGGAGTGTGACTGATGGGAATGAGCTGCTGAGAATAATCAGAGCAGAAGGAGGGCTAGGGAGGGCTGAACAAGCACAGCAAAGCTCCAGTCGTCGCCGTGGAGAGTTGAAGCCTCTGAAGAAAGGAGTTTAGCATATTGATTTTTTCACTTGTCTGACTATTGGCCTGGATTGTTAATTATTGGCTGGCATTCTGCTCTGGAGCAGACACATGGTGAGCTCTTATCCCTGCCTGCCTCAGCCCCTATGGCTGCCTATCAATCTTGAGTCATGATGTAGATGCTTTTATGTTTGACTTTCATCTCACTCTATTACCATTTGGAGAATTCTTCACTATTTGATCTCTCCTCATACCGAGACCCTTAGTATCACAGATGGTATTTGGGAAAGAGTACTTTGTCTTGGGGGTGAAGGGAGGTGGGGAGATATTCAAGAAGAAATTACAGTGCCTAAGAAGTATCTGTGAGCTCTCAAGTCATTTTAAGACTGCTCTGATCCCTCCATGTGGCCTGTGCATTCTGTAGTCTGAAATGGCCTGGCCTGCACCTTTTTATATAACTCTTAGAGTATGACTCTCTAAACTATCAAAACTAGGAGCTCTTTGTTCTCTGGACACCAAGTCATGGCAATAAAATTTGGGGGCATTTAAGATACCATTTGAAATAGGACATTTTCATTATGTTTCATTGTACATTGGTATTCCCTATGCTTCTGCATTCTTCAATGGGCAGTTCAGTGAACAACATTCTCCTTGGATCTGGAATTTCATGTGTGTGTGTGTGTGTGTACTCCTTAGACACAGACAGAAGCCCTGCAAAGTCATGCTCAATAGTCCACAGGAGGTTGTGTACCCAAAATCAATGAGCAGCCCTTGGTGGCAGGCATCTATTCTAATTTTGTACATGACCTCAGAGAGCACAAACAGTCCATCACCTAGTCTACACCTAAAGCTTTTCCAACTTGAGAGCATTTACCAAAGTCTGTACTACATTTGCATAGACATTCAAAAACCCAGGATGGCATTTGGGTTAGGACTAATCATCTGAGCATAACTTTAGTGGAACACATGGAAAACTGCATAAATATGTGTCCACATAATCCATCTCTCTGTCTCTGTGTCTGTCTCTCTGTCCCTGTCTGTCTCTGTCTCTGTCTCTCTGTCTCTCTCCATTTATCTCTCTCTGACTTTATCTCCTTTAGTTTCTCTCTTCTCTGTGTGTATCTCTTTACATTGTCTCCTTGTGTTTTTCTCTCTCTCCAGTGTTTCTCATTCTATCTCTCTTTGTCTCTCTCTGTTTCCTCTCTGATTCCATCTGCACCTGTCTCTCTCTTTTCTCTGTGTCTTTTTACTCTGTCTCTCTGTGTTTCTCCCTCCCTCTCTCTCTCTCTCTCTCTCTCTCTCTCTCTCTCTCTCTCTCTCTCTCTGTTTCTCTCTCCCTCTCTGAAAAATCTACTTCTTGCTTTTCTGCAGGATTAATATTAAGTTATGAAAAACTGCATCAAAACTTGAAGAAATTTCTGTAAAACAAAGGCCTATAGAACCACTTTGGGCAAAAAAACTAAAGTGGACTACTTATGAGTCATGAGGTTAACTTACCTATGCAGTGACTTACCTATTCAGCCCTCATATATAGAGCTGGAGGGACCATATGAGATTCATCTGTGGTGCAATGGGTAGTGTGGACTATGGAAACAGAAGGACGTGAATTCTAAGAGTACTTCAGATACTCACTGTGCGACACATAAATAGGAATATAACTTCTCAGTCTCAGATACCTCATCTGTAAAATGGGAATAATAATAGGACATAACTCATAGGATTGTTGTGAGGATCAAATGAGATAAAATTTAGAGTTCATTACAAATCCTAAAGTGTTATATAAAATGGTATTACTATTGCAATTATTGTTATAATTTTCTAGCAGATAGAACATAGCACTCATTTTAGATGAAAGAAATATAAAATTTGTTCTTTGAATATGGGAATTTTCCAATTTGTATTTCTAGTGCCCAGAACAATGATTGGCATGTAGTAGATGCTTTATAAATGTTTGATAGATTACATTGTAAACTGAGACCCAAAGAGTTGAACAAAATGGTACAAGCTTATTTAATTAATGAATGATCCCCCTAAGACTAGATCACCTGGGTCTTTATTCTAAGCCCAGTGCTATTTCCACCACTCCATTTTAATGCTTTTCACCTTTACTGGATTTCTTGGTTATAAAATGAGGGCACCATGACAGTTGCAAGTAATGCATTTCAACCTGGCTTTGTTCGAATCTATTCAGTTTAAAGGATCTAAATCTCTACATTCTCTGAGGCAGGGATTGCGTCTTTTTTTGAACCCTATACCTATACCTGATATATGGGCACAGTGTTTTTGCATGTGGCAGGCACTTTTTAAGTATTTTCTGTAGTGAACTGAAATGGGTACGATCTCTTCAAGAATAACTAAAGCAACTCATTCTCTTTTGGTGGATTGACATAAAAAACTTCAGGTCAGAGTCTGTTGTGAGGGCAACATCATTTGTCATTTAGCCAAATGTGTTCTAAGTTTATATTCTAAAATCACCAAGTGGGCAAGTGAATAGAGAAGCTAAAAGGAAAAGAGACAGAGGAAAGTTAAAGAAGCTGAAGATTTCAGAATGTGTTGATTAGTACTAGACAAGTAAATTACTGAGCTTGACATGTTGTTTTAACCATTTGCTACTATTATTGCCCAAATAAATCTTTGCTTTGGGATGAGAAGGGGAATCTTTCTTGCGAAGGCATTCTCTGCCCTTCATCCTCTTCTCTACTTGGCAAACCTCTCATTTTCTTTTAATTTGCCAGGTGATTATCACTTTTGAGATTTTTGTTGTCTGTCCATCTATGGCAAAACATATGAGAAACCAATCAGCAAGGGGCCATCCCTTCCTATAAAACTCTAACATTTCTGAGCTGCCCTGATGTGAAGAATGATTACAAACGTCTGAGTCCTACCCTTCATAATAAAGACAGCTCAGTGAGAGCACAATGTGCCAAGTCTTTGGAGTAACCTTTCACAGGATCATCATGTACTTTCTTATCCTCTTGCCTCAACCTGAAGTCTATCGTGTCAAGGCTCACTGAGGATACCCCTGGTCTTATTCCTCCTCTCTCCAATTTTAGAATTTATAGCTACCTACTTTAGGTGAGACAATGGGTGCTATTCTAATTTGATATGTATTGGCCAACATCCCAACTGGGGATGGTGCCTCCATTTGTTTTGTGGATTTTGTAGTCCTGCACTTAAACCACGTGCATTTAAATTAACCAATTGAAACATATATAATTTTCTGCCATGTCTAGTTCAATTAATTTTTATTGAAGACTTCCCTTTTTAAATCCAGTGGTAGGAGTAATATCTACTACAAATATAGTTGGCCTCCATGGCAGTTGTCACATCTGTATCTAAAAATTCACCAGGCATGGCTTATGATTCTGTCACATAGGCTCACTTTTCTCACTAAAAAGATAATTAAGCCTTCCTCCAGACTTAATTGGTCCATGGGACTAAATTTTAAACCACTGACATGACTAGAAATAATTCCCACAACCATATAAGTCAACATAACCTCCTGACTAGTAATGTCATTTTTGCAAATGTAGGGGCAAGGGAATCTTCTTCCATTTGAACAAGGGCTTTATCTTATTTAGCTAAATCTCCCTGAGATTATCTTCCATTCACTCTGTATATTTCTTGCATGTACAAATCTATTTACATGTTTTCACCCCCATTATAATAATAATAGGTAGGGTCGCGTAAATAGGAGGATTCATATATTCATTTTGGAAGCATATAACTAAGTAAATAAAAGCTTGACCGAATGTTTGATGAAAAAGTAATGATTTTTTTCAAAGCAATTTCATCTCACACCCATCTACTAAGGTGTGGTATGGTTGTGTTGCTGAAATGCTCACAATAATGAAATCAAAGTCTTGAATTATTGAAATAAATTCAATATAAAATCAATACATTTATAATTCACGTAACTAAGGCAAGATTTGAAATCAAATCTTCCTGTCATTCAACTCCCAGGTTCTCTCAACTCTATCACCTATCACTTTTATCCAAATATGAATTGTTCTGATCACAGAAACTATGTCTTTTTTATCTTTCTTTTGCAACTATTTTGCACAGTGGACAGAATACTGGTCTTAGAGTCAGGATGACCTGGATTCAAGTTGTGTCTCAGTTACTTATAGCTATTCAACCCTGGATAGGTCATATATCCTCTCTCAATGTGTCTTCATCTATAAAATGGGGAAAATAATAGTAGCCAACTTACATGGCTATTGGAATCATCAAATGAGATGATATATATCAAATTCTTTGAAAACTTTAAAGAATTATACAGTTGTTATTGTTAGTAGATGGATATGAGATGAAATTATTTTTGGAAAATGATCACCATTTGGTGCCTGACCATTTGGTCATTTATTTCTGTACTTAGCTAAGTGGTTCCTTAGTTGACAGAGGTATAAGCCATCCATCCCTTGGGGTAACCCTAAAGACTGTCAAATATTGTAGGATCTGATAGAGCCTGTGTTCTCTAATCATATCCTTAAATAATTCATATTTCATAGGTCTTTGGACCTGGAAGAGACTTTAGGGGCCATATAGTGAAACAGCATTATTTTACAGCAGGGTGTTGATCAGAGGACTCCTGATCAATTGAATACTCCTTACCCACTGCATGAAATCACAGTATATAAAAGGTAGGTAAAAGCAACAAGGACATTGCCCATTTCAGACTAACAATAGTTGCATGCAAAGATAATAAATGGTTTGAAAACTTGAATAGCTCATATCCTTTTCAACATGTTCAAAGATTGAAAAGGGTTCACCCCTTTAATATTTTGATAGATTAGTTTAATGAAATATTCAAAAAAAGTTTACCCCTCTTTCATACTTTAGGCTATGTGAAGCAGTTCCCTAATCAACTCAATAGAATTTTAGGGCAGTAAACAGCTACAACATCAGGAGGGTTCCTGGTTGACTTAAAAAATAAGACAATTTTGAGAAG
Organism: Trichosurus vulpecula; assembly: GCF_011100635.1. Lineage (NCBI taxonomy): Eukaryota > Metazoa > Chordata > Mammalia > Diprotodontia > Phalangeridae > Trichosurus > Trichosurus vulpecula. Next base: position 367,725,486 of record NC_050575.1, on the reverse strand, counting down.
AATGTCAGTTCTGGTAGTTTAAAGAACTGGTTTTGAAAGGGCCTAGCTCTTGAAAAGAAATTGCTCTTGATCTTTGCCCTTACGCTCTTTCTAGGGTAGGGTGAGCATGGTAATGAAATTTCTCTCTCTTCTGTTAGACCTTTTCTGTGACTAACATAGAAAGATCTATAGGATCCAATTGTGGAATTAATTTTGAATTGTGGAGAGTTTTAAGCCCAGGGTCCCACCAGAGCAATCTTCCTAGTTGAGTTTTTGTTTTTGTTCCATCTAGAAGGAGCATCAAGAAACCATTGAGGATAAAAGAAAGATGGGATAAATGACCTGTAGTGCTGATGATTTGAGTTATCTTGGCTACATGTGCTCCTTATATTCACGTTTTTCTTTTTGTTTATTCTGTTGTTATGACTGCATTTGTAGCCTCAGTTTATAGAGGGAACATTTTCCCTCCATAACGTTCATTCAATGCCATTTATGAAAACAACTTTGCCTTCAGCCAATTGTGTCAACTGAGTAATTGAAAGTGAGTTCAGCGGTTGGGGCTTATAGACTATCACTATGGGATTAAGAGTGTGGATACACAGAGTTCCCCGAATCTGCAATAATTTTCCTCCAAAGCACTCAACCCAATTGCAAGATGATAGGATAGTCAAGGATACTATATGCAAGTGACAGAAGGAATGTCAGGAGAGGTGAAATTACATTCCCAAAGTCACAGGTTATAAATGGGGAAATTGGGATCTGAAACTGTCTACTGACTCCACATCCATTCCTCTGTCATGCATGATGATGATGATAATGATGATGATGATGATTTAAGGGACAGAATCGAGATGTCTTTTTATAGAAAGTTTGGGAGTCTTATCAAACACTTATTTTATAGAACAAATGTGATCTTTATAGAGACAAAAATCTCTATATGCTTTTTTCTCTGATAATTTAAGTGATTCATGTAGGATCACAGACATATGCCTGTGTGGGAGGAAAAGAAAAGGGGAAAGACGTAGGGAGACTGAGCCTTTGAATGAATCAGTCCCTTCAGGCTACAATTATTTATATCAACCTCACACTAATATTCAGATATTCTTAAGATCAGAATATTTTTTCTCTTCTATTACTTTCAATTACCCTGATTAATGTTTATCATAAACCTAAAAGAAGGAGATTTTCTTGCTTCCAAAGGCCACTTGCAAAGACAGAATGATTTTCTCTTTGAGATTTCAGTCAGCTACTAGCTTAAAATGAGCTGTGTGCCATCATTATTTTTTATACAGCTAAAATAATCTCAGTGCATTAATAATATCATTATTAATAATAATACCTTTCATTTCTATAGTGCTTTATAGTTTTCAAAATTATTCCACATACATTATCTTTAATAGGCTATGCAATATTTAACTATGATTAAGAGACAATAGGGATAGGACTAAGGTCTCTTCTAGCTGTGAAAATTTAGCAGGCATGATGGAAATAAGTATACGGTCCAGTTCTAACAAGATTTCAGGTGCTTTCCTCTTCTCTGGCATCATGCAACATGCAGAGTAATGTGTCTGGCTTTGAGAAGCACATTTTAAGAGGGATGTTGACAACCAGGCACCTACCCATTTGGATCAGGCCAACTAAGGTATTTGGGGGAGTCAAGATCAAGTCATATTTAAGAACAATTAATAATAGTGATCAAACATAAATATCATGATACTTTTAAGTATGTATATGTACACACATCTATACACACAAATATTTCTTATATAAATTACAAATATTGATGGAACATATCACATCAGATTTTAAAGACAAATGACTACACTGTAGAAAAGGCTATAACATTGATTTTAAATACTTAGATAACTCCTATGCATAGAAGGAAATCATATCTGATATTAAAAACTTAAATGACTGCTGTGTAAGTTCAATGGGCTGAAGTAAGAAAGGTAGTGGCAGTTCAGTGTAAACAATAACTTTTTTGTTTATAATTTTAATACACTTTGCTTTTATTCATTTTTGTATGAATCATATTGCTCTAGTAGAATACAAACTCCTTGAAGTCAAGGGCTGTATTGTTTTTGTCTTTGTATCTCCACAACTTTGCACATTGGAGGCACTTAATGATTGTAGAATTGGAGAATTGCTAAACCACCCTAGTCCCACATGAACAATTGCCTGCTAGACCTCTCTGCTTGGGTATTGCATCTGATTATCAAACTTAATATGTTCCAAAATAGAACTCATTGTCTCCTTCCCTAAATCCAAACCTTTTCTGCACTTACCCATTCATAGTGAGGATATGACCATCCTCCTAATTTTTCAAGTTAATAAGTTCAGAGTAATCCTTGTCTCTTCCTTCCCATTCATCATGTCCTCTTTCCAACAATAACCAAGTCTTGTCTTCTCTCTCTGACAGCATGTTTCCCATCTGTCTTCTATTCTCCACTCACATGAATACCACTCTAATTCAGATGACTCTTACCTCTTGTCTAGACAATTGTAATAGCTTCCTAATCTGTGTCCTTTGTTTAGTTACTTCCCTCTCTAAATCAATCTTATACATCTACCAAAATAATCTTTCTAAGGCATTGGAATGAATGTCCCTTCCACCTAGGTTCAAAAACCTTCAGAGACTTCCTATTACTTATAAAGCAAATTATGAACCTCTCAACTTGAATTTTAAAGTTGTCTATAATGTGACTCTAATCTACTTGTTGGATTTATTTCTTAATATTTCCCCTTATACATTCTATATTAAAATCAAATTAAATTATTAGCTTTTTTGGACCACAACACTACATCTCTTACCTGCATTGACTAAATCCATGTCATCCTCTTGATTATAATCCATCATTAATTCCATATCTGAAAATCCACATCCATCTTCAATATTTAGACAATATAATGAGACTTCTGTGAAACCTTCCATTACCCCTCCCCACCACATCATTATTGACTCCTCCTATCTTCAGATTACATTTTTTCCCTAGAGAAGGTGATCTCCTGGAGGACCAGTATATATATAATATATATATATGTGTGTGTGTGTGTGTGTGTGTGTATGTATGTATATATTATATATGTATATATGTCTGTATGTATATAGTAGGTGACAGACATCTTTTTAAAGTTAATTTGTTTATTTTTAGTTTTCAACATTTACTTCCATGAGTTTTAAATTTTTCCCCATCCCTCTCCTCTCCCCTCTTGTCATGAAATCTGATATAGGCTCTACATATACATTCCTATTAAATGTATTTTCACATTAGTTGTATAGAAGAATTAGAAAGAATAGGAGGAACCATGATAAAGAAAAACAAATTAAAGAAACAAACAAGAAAATAGTCTGTTTTGCTCTGCATTCAGACTCCATAGTTCTCTCTCTGGATGTGGATGGTATTTTCCATCATGAGTCCTTTTGTAATTGTCTTAGATCCTTGCATTGCTGAGAAGGGCTAAGTCTATCAAAGTCAGTCATGATCCACTGTAACTGTTACTGTGTATAATATTCACCTGCTTCTGCTCACTTCACTCAGCATCAGTTCATATAAGTCTTTCCAGGTTTTTCTGAAGTCTGCCTGTTCATCATTTCTTATAGCACAATAGTATCCCATTACATTCATATACCATACTATTTCAGCAAGTTGCCGATTGATGGACATCCCCTCAATTTCCAGTTCTTAGCCACCACAAAAAGAGCTTCTATAAATATTTTTGTACATGTGTGTCCTTTTCATATTTTTATGATCTCTTTGTGTTATAGGCCTAGAAGTGGTATTACTGGGTCAAAGAGTATGCACATTTTTATAGCCCTTTGGGCATAGTTCCAAATTGCTCTCCAGAATGGTTGGACCAGCTCACAACTCCACTAACAATGAATTAGTGTTCCAACTTTCTCACTTCTCCAACATTTATAATTTTCCTGTTTTGCCATATTAGCCAATCTGATAGGTGTGATATAGTACCTCAGAGTTGTTTGGATTTGCATCTCTCTAATCAATAGTGATTTAGAGCATTTTTCATATGGCTATAAATAGCTTTAATTTCTTCCTCTGAAAATTGCCTGTTCATATCCTTTGACCATTTATCAATTGGGGAATGACTTGTACTCTTGTAAATTTGACTCAATTCTCTATATATTTTTAAAATGAGGCCTTTATCACAGACATTGGTATAAAAATTCTTTCCCAATTTTCTGTTTCCCTCCTTATCTTGGTTGTACTGGCTTTGTTTTTGCAAAACAATTTTCAATTTAATGTTATCAAAAGTATCCATTTTGCATTTCATAATGTCCTCTATCTCTTGTTTGCTCATAAATTCCTCCATTCTCCATAAATATGACAGGAAAGCTATTCCTTACTCCCCTAATTTTCTATAGTATCAGCTTTTATATCTAAATAGTTTACCCATTTGGACTTTATTTTGGTTTGTGGTGTCAGATGTTGGTCTGTGCACAGTTTCTGCCATACTATTTTCCAGTTTTCCCAGAAGTTTTTGTCAAATAGTGAGTTCTTATTCCAGAAGCTGGGGTCTTTTGGTTTATCAAACAGTAAATTGCTATAATAATTGACTACTGTATCTTGTGTATCTAAGCTATTTCACTGATCCACTACTCTATTTCTTAGCCAGTAGCAGGTAGTTTTGATGACTGCTGCTTTGTAATACAATTTAAGATCTGGTATGGCTAGGCCACCTGGTGATGGCCATCTATTTGTCCTCAGCACTTAACACCATATCTGGAACATACTATTGAAAGGAATTGAATGAATCTAATTAGTAAATAGTGTTGTCCAAAAATGGAAAATGCACCTCATCCTTGGCAGGGAGCTACCAGGAGATTCTCTAGGTTATAACTAATTAGGGATGCTGAAGAGAAGTTTCATTAATGGAGAGGCAGTTGTGTGCATCAGATAGGGATCTGAACTTGAAGTATGGAAGTCCTAGATTCAAGTGCCATCCTAGACACATTGTTGTATGATGTTAGAAAGTCAATTAACTTGTTTCTCCTCCAGTTTACTCTTCCGTAACAGGAAAAAATTGTATTGCTCATCTTTAAGTTATTTTCCAAAATATATTCTGTGATTTATCTATGGTTGAACTAGATAACTTTTAAGGTAAATTCCAACTTTCATATTTGAGGGTTCTACAATTCTTAATTTAGTATCCATTAACTGGATATAGTTTTAGTGCCATTTTTGATGTCTCTACTGTGGTCATTTATGCGAGTGGCCCCTATATTCTTATCCCTGTATTCCTATTTTTTCATCTGATTGGCATGGAATGTTCAAGTGATGCCAATATCAAAAAAGGATATTGTCTTAAGAAGATGATTTAACATGATTTGATTTGGAGGTACCTCTTCACTCCCTTTTAATCTGTGTTCTCTGTGACCTCTTCCTACTTACTTTTATAGATTTGAGTTGCTAATAATGACTGCTGCCTTGTCACTAACAGTGACTGCTGCACTAAGGGGGTGGGGAAGAAATAAACATTTATTAAGCCCCTACTTTGTGCCAAGCACTGTACTAAGAACTTTACAAATATTGTCTCCTTTTTATTTAACAATTAATAGGGGTATCTAACTTTATTTTTTTTAGCAAAATTCAGTAACATATGTATTCCCCAAATTACTTAAACCATTCAAAAGTACAGATTTACTTTAATTGTAAAGAAAATCCACCTAAATATCTTCTTTGATTTGGCCACAGACAGACATGGAGATTATTACTTTTTTTTAATTTTCCACTGGGAAGGTGGAATTACTATGATTGGGACTTAAAGTAGTAGCAGGACAGGGCAAATAGGAAGGATAGTAACAAGTCATATAATACCTGGAGGATGACCAATACAGTGACAATACTCAAAATCATACCATGTCAAGGATAAAATGAAGAAACTAAGGATTATTAGACTGGAGAAAAGAAGATTTGGTGGGGCAATTTGAGGTGAAAGAGAAAGCGTAGTCATTGCCTTCAAGTATTTGAAAATCTGATATTTGTAAATGGGGAAAGCATTTACATATGAGGAATAAGCATTTATATAGTCCCCACAATAAGCCAGGCAGTGTGCTTAGTTCTTTGTAAATATGATCTCATTTTATCCCCACAACAATCTTGTGAAAAAGGTGCTAGATTATCCCTATTATACAGTAGAGGAAACTGAGGCAAATAGAGATTTTTTTAAAAAAAATGACTTGTCCGAGTTCACACAGCTAGTAAGGGTCTGAGGCTGGATTGAAGTCAGGTCTTCCTCTGTATCACCAAGCTGCTCCTAGATCTGGTTTGGTCGTCACCAAACCAGAGATAGGAGCAATATCTGGAAGCTGCTAAGATGCTAATTTACACTTCATGTGAAGAAAATTAATTTCTTAATATTCAGAACAATATAAAAATGGAATGGGGTATAAGAAGTTGCTCCTCTTCACTGGAGTCCTTCAGAGGATGGATGACCACTAATTAGAGGACCTATGGGGGAGTCATGGTTATTCGGATAGAGATGGGATTTTAGCTACTAAGGTCCCTTCTAATGCTAATGTTTGGGAATCATGAAGGTATAATTTAAGTGGGATGGCCTTCTCCTATCCTAGAGTTCCTCTCTTTATAATTCAAGGAACTAGACCTTTGGAGCTGTCTTCCTTTTTATCAATGGGCAGGTTCAGCCTCCCTGTCACTTCTGTGGTCAGTATCACTTTCATAACTATAGTGTATAAATATGGTATGGTAGAAAAGAATCTGGACTTGAAGTCAGAAGGAAAGCTTGAGCCCCAGCTGTGGAACAGAGCTGTGTGGCCCTGGCCTTTTTACTGTCCCTTTATGTCTCACACTCTCATCTTTGTTAAACAGAGGATTGGACTCCATGATCTTTTAGTTCCTTTACATTGTAACATTATCTGAAGCTGGTTCAAGCCAACTCTCCTCTGTATCCCAGAACTAGAGGCTGGATTCCCAAGATTAAGTTTCCAGGTAGAGATGCAATGGCACTGACTAGGGGCACTAGAGTGATGGTAATTTAGAAAAACTCAATGAAAATTGCATATAATACATCCAGAATTTGTTTTTAAGTACATTAAAGTTAAGAATTTGTGAACTGAGATTACAAACTTTAATTCATGTTATATAAGATTTCAATTTGATTTTTTATTAAAAACAATTTCCAAATAACTTGATATAATGGAGATAGTACTCATACCACCTAATCTAAAAAGGTATGTAGAAGAAAGTGTTTTGTAAACTGTAGTGTGCTGAATGTGTCAGTCATAACTGTGATTCATGTGCCTGAGCCCCAGTGTCTTCATCTGTAAAATCAGGCTAATTACTCTTATACTCCCTGTCTTATTGAGTTGTTGTGAAGAATGAACTTTATATGGTACAAAACAAAATAGAAATGTGAGCTAATATTGTTCTTGTTGCTTTCTTGTGAGCTCAGATACATGAGACCTTTTCTTATCCATTCAGTAGTTAAGGCCTTTCTCATCTTAGTGGCACAATTATATTGCTTTCATTTCTATTTTGTTATCAATACACATATTCAATTCCTCCAGTAAAATGGAAACAACTGTAGGACAGGGATTATTTTTACCTTGTTTTGCTTTGATTTTTAATCATGACTCTAGTAGGCATATAGTAAGTGCTTAATAAATGTTGATTGAATGAATGAGTGTAAGAATGTGGTGATAATTTGTATGTGAGATGTCATTGCACAGGCACAGCAGGCTCCTGTCATTGCCATAAAGCTGGGGTTCTTAACTTTAGGCCCACAGAGTTTCAGGGTATGTGGACAGATTTCAGAGGGTCCATGAATTTGGATGGGGCAGAATACACTTTAATTTTCTCTAGCCTCTAACTGAAACTAGCATTTCCTGAAAGTATAATTTAAAAAAAAATCTGATGAAGGGTCCATAGGTTTCACCAGATGGCACAAAAGGTCAATGCCACACAACAAATACTTCAGAGCCCTTTCTTTAAAGTTTTGTTGTCTCTCTCCTTTCCTTTTCTTTCCCTTCCGACATGTCACAAATATACCTTCCTATGCAAAGAATATAATTCACAATCTAGGTCTCTCCTGCCAAATGGAGAGTTAGGGAAACTTCTGATTAATCAAGCAAGAACAGCTGGATCACGGCTTCCACTCTGTGCTTTCCCTTTCTGTGGAAGACATGACTTGTCAATGAAAAGCAATGGTAGTACAAAGGTCTGAGAGTGGCTGATTGTGAAAATAAAGAGGAAAACCACTATAAAATAAACTCAACGTGTCTCAAAGAAATTGCTCCATCCAGGGCATAGGATCACGATGGCCACTGCTAGAAGCTGAGTTGTATGATGGGTCTTTTTCCATTCTGTCTTTATCTGGCAACTATTTTATCACAAGAGACTCAGTCAGCCAGACTTAAAGTGAAAAACACAAAGTTGTTAGATAGCTTTGACTGGACTGATCCATCAGTTCAGTTAAGTGACAGGTCAATTCAGTCAATCCAGTTTATAGACAGTTAGTGACCAGGCAAGTCAGTCCAAGGGGTCACAGTGTGTTTGTAAACACAGCCTCAGGTGAAACAAGTATTCAGATAAGTCAGGTCTCCTAAAATCCTTCACTCAAAATATCCTGATAAGAGAAGGAAAGATCTCCTAGGGCCTTGTCTTATCAGCACAGGGACATAATTTTCCACTTCAGTGGCAGTGATCTTCACATAACTCCTGCTTCCTCATACTTGTGTAGACAAAAGGACAAGCACATATTTGCTGTCTTGAGTGGAGGAAAAATAAAGATAATTGCCTCATTTTAAATTTCATCTTTTGCCCCCAGTTTCCTTCCTTCCTTCCCTTCTTCCTTCCTTCCTTCCTTCCTTCCTTCCTTCCTTCCTTCCTTCCTTCCTTCCTTCCTTCCCTTCTTCCTTCCTTTATTCTATTGTTTCATTTTGATTAACACCCTAGGATTCATCTCCTGCTCTTCATTCTTCTTTAGTCCCCATTGCATTCATTACAAAGCCTTATGAATTGTACTTCCCCAATTTCTTTTGCCTTCTCTCTATTACCATAGCAGACATTCTGGATCAAACCCATATAATTTCTCCTTGGATTATTTCAATAAAGTCTTAATTAGTGTCCCTGCTTCCAGCCCATCAGGTCTCTAAATATACCCTAAACAATTGCAATATCTAAATTCATAAATTCCATATCCAATCATGTCTCTCTTTTGCATAAGAAGCTTCAGGGACTCTTTTTTGTACCTGGCATAAAATGTGAACTCCCTTTTTGGGAATCTAATGTCCTCCAAAATCTAGATCCAGTTTCTTTAGCCAGACTTTTCAAATGACAACTACCCCCACCTACTTTCTGATTTCAGCCAAACTTTCCTATTTATAGTTACAGTATTCCTTCTCTTACCTTTATATCTTTGCACAGTCTCTCTTCCATACCTAAAATGTTTTCTCTTTTCTTTTTCTGCTCAGTAAAATTCCTGCTTATTGTAAAAACACAATTCACATGTCAGTTCTTGTAAGGATAATTTCCACATATGCCCCAAATCTTAATGTTTCTCCTTGTTCTGAAAATCTTTATTTTTATATTTATGGTAATTAAATTGAAGGGAACTGATGAAATCACCAAATGAAGTAGTATAGAGGGAAAGAGAAGAGAATCCAGGATGGAACCCCGAGGGACCCCTATGGTTAGAGGGCATGATCTGGAGGAGGATCTAGCAAAGGAGACAGAGGAAGCAATTATTGAGTAGGAGGAATAATGGGAGAGAGTAGTTTCCTAAAAACCTAGAGAGAAGAAAGTATTAAGGAGGAGAAAGTGATCAACAGTGTCAAAGACTGAAGAGACATCAAGAAGAATGATAACTGAGAAAAGGTCATTGGATCTGGAAGTAAGCAGATCATTAGTAACCTTGTAGAGAGAACTTTTGATGGAATGATAAGGTTGGAAGCCAGATTGTAAGAAGTTAAGAAGAAGTGAGGGGAGAGGAAGTATAGACACTGATTGTAGGTGGCTTTTTTGAGTTTAGCTACAAAAGGCAGAAGAGAAATATGAAGATAGCTAGCAGGGAAAGAAGTATCAAGTAAGAGTTTTTCAGGATAGTTGAGACATGGACATGTTCATAGACAGTAAAGAAGGAACCAGTGGAGAGAGAAAGATTGAAAATAAGTCAAAGAATGAGCTGTCTTTGAACCTTGCATTGATGAGAAGAGCCAAGTCTGTTCAAGTTAGTCCTTACAGATACCATGAGTCTCTAATTATGTATAATAATCTCCTGGTTCTGCTCCCCTCACTCAGCATCAGTTCATATAAGTCTTTCCAGGTTATAATGAAGTCCTTCAGTTCTTCATTTCTTATAGCACAAGAGTATTCCATTATTTTCATATACAACAATTTTTTTAGCCATTCCCCAATTGATGGGCATCCCCTTGATTTCCAACTCTTTACCACTTTTAAAAGAGCTGCTATAAATATTTTTGTACATACTGGTCCATTTCCCACTTGTGTGATCTCTTTGGGCTACAGCCCTAGAAGTGGTAATGCTGGGTCAAAGGGTATGCACATTTTTATAGCCCTCTGGGCATAGTTCCAAATTGCTCTCCAGAATGGCTGGATCAGTTAACAACTCCACCAACAAGGTAACAATGTTCCAATTTTCCCACATCCTCACCAGGATTTATGATTTTCCTGTTTTGCCATGTTAGCCAATCTGACATGAGAGATGTGGTACCTAAGAGTTTTTCGATTTACATTTCTCTAATCAATAGTGATTTAGGGCATTTTTTCATATGACTACAGATATCTTCAATTTCTTTCTCTAAAAACTTCCTGTTCATATCCTTTGACCATTTCTTAGTTGGGGAGTTACCTGTATTCCTATGAATTTGACTCAATTCCCTGTATATTTTAGATATGAGGCCTTTATCAGAGACACTGGCTTTAAAGATTCATTCCGAATTTTCTGCTTCCCTTCTAATCTTTGTTGCATTGGTTTTGTTTGTACAAAAGCTTTTCAATTTAATGTAATCAAAATTATCCATTTTCCATTTCATAACACTCTTTGTCTCTTGTTGGGTCATGAATCATTCCCTTCTCCATAGATCTGACAAGTAAACTATTCCTTGCTCTTCCAAATTGCTTATAGTATCAGCCTTTATTCCTAAATCAAGAACCCATTTTAACTTTATTTTGGTATATGGTGTAAGATATTGGTCTATGCTTAGTTTCTGCCATACTATTTTCCAGTTTTCCCAGCAGTTTCTGTGAAAGAATGAATTCTTTATTTATCATTTAATTTATTTATTTTCAGTTTTCAACATTAACTTCCATAAGTTTGAAATTTTCTCCCTCTTCCTCCCTGCCCCCCCCTCGAAACAACATGCAATCTGATATAGGTTCTACACATACGTTCCTATTGAACACATTCTCACATTAGTCATTTCACATAGAAGAATTATAATGTATGGGAGAAACCATGATAAATAAAAGAAAACAATACAAAACAAATGAGAAAAGAGTCTGCTCCACTCTGCATTCTGACTCCATAGTTCTTTTTCTGGATGTAGATGACATTTTCCATCAAGTCCCTTTTTTAAATAAAGATTTTTTATTTTTAGTTTACAGCACTCAGTTCCACATTATTTTGAGTTCCAGATTTTCTTCCCTCTCTCCCCCATCACTCTGCAAGATGGCATGGAATCCGATATATCTTCTACATATAACTTCACATTGAACTTATTTATACAATAGTCAAGTTGTAAAGAAGACTTATGGCCAGTGGAATGAATCATGAGAAAGAAGAAACAAAACTAAAAAAACAAAAAACAAAAGAGAGAAAAAAAGAAAAAAAACAGGAGAGCAAGCAGTTTGCTTCAATCTGCATTCAGACTCCATATTTCTTTCTCTAGATGTAGATAGCTCTCTCCATCATGAGTCCTTTGTCTTTGAACCTTGTATTGCTGAGAAGTGAGAAGTCTATCAGGGTTAGTCATCACAGAATCCATATATCTGTGGTTGTCTGTAATGTTCTCCTGTTTCTGCTCCGCTCACTCAGCGTTATACTGTGTAGGGTTTTCCAGGTTATTATGAAGTGTGTATCTTCCCCATTTCTTATAGAATAGTATTCCATTACATTAATATACCGTAACTTATTCACTCATTCCCCAATTGATGGGCATCCCCTTGATTTCCAATTCTTTGCTACTACAAAAAGAGCCTCTATAAATATTTTTGTACATATGGGTCCTTTTCCCACTTGTGTGATCTCTTTGGGATACAACCCCAGAAGTGGTATTGCTGGGTCAAAGGGTATGGACATTTTAATAGCCCTTTGAGCATAGTTCCAAATTGCTCTCCAGAATAGCTAGATCAGTTCACAGCTCCACCAGCAATGTAACAGTGTTCCAATTTTCCTACATCCTCTCCAGCATTTATGATTTCCCTGTTTTGTCATTTTAGCCAATCTGACAGGAGAGATGTGGTACCTAAGAGTTGTTTTGATTTGCATTTCTCTAATCAGTACTGATTTAGAGCATTTTTCATATACCTATATATATCTTTAATTTCTTCCTCTAAAAACTGCCTGTTCATATCCTTTGACCATTTCTCAAATGGGGAATGACCTGTATTCCAACAAATTTGGCTCAGTTCCCTGTATATTTCAAAGATGAGTCCTTTATTAGAGACACTAATTGTAAAAATTTTCTCCCAACTTTCTGCTTCCCTCATAATTTTTGTTGCATTGACTTTTTTATACAAAAACATTTCAATAAAACATAATCAAAATTATCCATTTTACATTTTGTGATGCTCTCTATCTCTTGTTGTGTCATGAATTCTTTACTTTCCCCTAAATCTGATGGGTAAACTATTCCTTGCTCTCCCAAATTGCTTATAGTATCAGCCTTTATTCCTAAATCATGAACCCATTTTGACTTTATTTTGGTATATGGTGTAAGACATTGGTCTATGCCTAGTCTCTGCCATACCATTTTCCAATTTTACCAGAAGTTATTGTGAAATAGTAAATCCTTGGCCCAGAAGCTAGATTCTTTGGGTTTTATCAAATTGCAGATCACGATAGTCGTTGACTATTGTGTCTTGTGTACCTCACCTACTCCACTGATCCACGACTGTGTTTCTTAGCCAGTAACAGGTAGTTTTTGCTGAGTGCTGCTTTATTACAGTTTAAAATCTGGTATGCCTGGGCCACCTTCCCTAGCATTTCTTTTCCTTAATTCCCTAGATATTCTAGATCTCTTGTTCTTCCAGATGAATTTTGTTATCATTTTATCCAGCTCTGTAAAATAATTTTTGGTAGTTCGATTGGTATGGCACTGAATAAATATGTTAATTTAGGTTAAATGTTCATTTTTATTAAATTAGCTCAGCCTAACCATGAGCAACTGATATTTTTTCCATTTATTGAGATCTGACTTTATTTGTGTGAAAAGTGTTTCATAACTGTGTTCACATAGGCTCTGGGTTTGTCTTGGCAGATAGACTCCTAAATATTTTATAGTGTCTACAGTAACTTTAAATGGAATTTCTCTTTCTATCTCTTGCTGTTGAGCTTTGTTAGTAGTGTGTAGGAATATCAAGGATTTATGTGGGTTTATTTTATATCCTGCAACTCTGCTAAAGTTGTTTATTATTTCAAAGAGTTTTTTTACTTGATTCTCTAAGATTATGTAAGTAAATCATATCATCTGCAAAAAGAGATAATTTAGTTTTTTCTTTGCCTATTCTAATTCCTTCGATTTCTTTTTCTTCTCTTATTGCTACAGCTAACATTTCTAGTACCAAATTGATAATAGGGGTGATAATGGACATCCTTGTTTCACCCTAGATCTTATTGGGAATGCATCTAGCTTATCCCCATTACAAATAATGCTTGTGGATGGTTTTGGGTAGATGCTATTGATAATTTTAAGGAAAGCTCCATTTATTCCTATGCTGTCTAGTGTTTTTAATAGGAATGCATTTTGTCAAAGGCTTTTTCTGCATCTATTGAGATGACCATATGGTTTCAGCTAGTTTCGTTGTTGATATGATCAATTATGCTGATAGTTTTCCTAATATTGAACCATTTTTGCATTCCTGGAATAAATCCTACCTGGTTGTAGTGTATTTTTTTTTACTAAACTCTTAAAATTTCATTATTTATCTAATATTTTTAATTTTCAGCATTAATTTTCACAAGAGTTGGAATTAGAAATTTTCTCCCCATTTTTACCCACCCCACTCCAAGATGGCATATATTCTGATTGTCCCCTTCCCCAGTCAACCCTCCCTTCTGTCACTCCACTGCCCCCCATCCCCTTTTCCCTTATTTTCTTGTAGGGCAAGATAGATTTTTATGCCCCATTGCCTGCATATCTTACTTCCTAGTTGCACGTAAAAACTTTTTTTAAATATCTGCTTTTAAAACTTTAAGTTCCAAATTCTCTCCCTGATTCCCTCCCCACCCACCCTCCCTAAGAAGGCTAGCAATTCAACATAGGCTGCATGTGTATCATTATGCAAAACCCTTCCACAGTACTCATGTTGTGAAAGACTAACTATATTTGGCTCCTTCCTGTCCTATCTCCCTTTATCCAATTTTCTCCCTTGACCCTGTCCCTTTTCAAAAGTGTTTGCTTTGATTACCTCCTCCCCCATCTGCCCTCCCTTCTACCATCCCCCTTTTTTATCCCCTTCCTCCTTTTTTCCTGTAGGGTAAGATACCAAATTGAGTGTGTATGTTATTCCTTCCTCAGGTCAAATCTGATGACATTAAGATTCACTCTTTCCCCTTCACCTGCCCCTTCTTCCCTCCCAACAGAATTGCTTTTCTTTCCACTTTTATGTGAGATAATTTACCCCATTCTTTCTCTCCCTTTCTCGCTCTCTCAATATATTCTTCTCTCATCCCTTAATTTTATTTTATGTTTTTTTTAGATATCATCCCTTTATATTCAACTCACCCTGTGCCCTCTATCTATCTATCTATCTATCTATATGCATATATATGTATGTATCTATGTATGTATATTCCCTTCAGCTACCCTAATACTGAGGTCTCATGAATTATACGTATTATCTTTCCTTGTGGGAATGTAAACAAACAGTCCAACTTTAGTAAGTCCCTTATGATTTCTCTTTCTTGATTGCCTTTTCATGCTTCTCTTGATTCTTGTGTTTGAAAGTCAAATTTTCTATTCAGCTCTGGTCTTTTCACTGAGAAAGGTTGAAAGTCCTCTATTTTTTTTGAAAATCCATATTTTGCCTTGGAACATGATACTGAGTTTTGCTGGGTAGGTGATTCTTGATTTTAATCCTAGCTCCATTGACCTCCAGAATATCATATTCCAAGCCTTTTGATCCCTTAATGTAGAAGCTGCTAGATCTTGTGTTATTCTGATTGCATTTCCACAATACTCAAATTGTTTTTTTCTGGCTGGTTGCAGTATTTTCTCCTTGACCTGGGAGCTCTGGAATATGGCAACAATATCCCTAGGAGTTTTCTTTTTGGGATCTTTTTCAGGAGGCAATCAGTAGATTTTTTCAATTTCTATTTTACCCTCTGGCTCTAGAATATCAGGACAGTTCTCCTCAATAATTTCTTGAAAGATGATATCCAGTCTCTTTTTTGTTCATGACTGTCAGATAGTCCAGTAATTTTTAAATTATGTCTCCTTGTTCTATTCTCCAGGTGAGTGGTTTTTCCAAAGAGATATTTGACATTGTCTTCCATTTTTTAATTCCTTTGGTTCTGTTTTATAATATCTTGACTTCTCATTAAGTCACTAGCTTCCACTTCCTCCAATCTCATTTTTAAGGTAGTATTTTCTTCAGTTGTCTTTTGGACCTCATTTCCATTTGGTAAATTCTTCCTTTCAAGGCATTCTTCTCCTCATTGACTTTTTGGAGCTCTTTTGACATTTGAATTAGTCTATTTTTTAAGGTGTTATTTTCTTCAATTTTGGGGGGGGTCTCCTTTAGCAAGTCATTCACTTGTTTTTCATGGTTTTCTCACATTACTCTCATTTTTCTTCCCAATTTTTCCTCTACTTCTCTAACTTGCCTCTCCAAATCCTTTTTGAGCTCTTCCATGGCCTGGGACCAGTTCATGTTTTTCTTGGAGGCTTTTGTTGTAGGCTATCTGACTTTGTTGACTTCTTCTGGCTGTATGTTTTGGTCTTCTTTGTCACCAAAGAAAGATTCTGAAGTCTGAGACTGAATCTGAGTCCGTTTTCCCTGCCTGGTCATGTTCCCAGCCAACTACTTGATCCCTGATTTTTTTGTTTGGGTATGACTGCTTGTAGAGTAGAGAGTACTTTGTCCCAAGCTTGAGGGGTTGCGCTGTTGTTTTCAGAGCTATTTGTACACAGCAAGCACTGCCACACCAGTGCCTCCCCCAAGTGCTGCCAAACTGTACCGGACTAAGGTCTTAAGCAGGCTATTCACTCCTGCTCAGATCTCCTACCTAATTCCTCCCACCAAGTGGGCCTTGGGCCAGAAGCAACTGCAGCTGTATTTCTGTCCTCAGAGATGCACCACCTCGGCTGCCCCAGGTGACCAAACCACAAACTGCTTTCGCTCTGTTCCCTGAAGTTTTTCCCACTAACCTTCTCTGTTGTCTTTGGTGTTTTGGGGTTGAGAAGTCTGGTAACTGACACAGGTCACTGATTCGGGGCACATTGGCCTGTTCTGCCCAGCTTCTGGTCTGATTGGTCTGGGCCAGCCCACACTGGGCTCTGTTGCCCTCCGCTCCCAGCTCCATTGGATAGACCTTACCCAGAGACCATCCAGGCTGTGCTGGGCTGGAGCCCTGCTTCCCTCTGAAATTCCTTGAGTTCTGCACCTCTATAATTTGTTCAAAACTATTTTTTATAGGTTTTTGGAGAGATCTGGTTGGGGGGAGCTCACGCAAGTCCCTGCTTTCCAGCCACCATTTTCCTGGTAGTAGGGAATTATTGTCATGATAAGTTGCTGCAGTCTTTTTGCTAGTATTTTATTTAAAATTTTTGCATCAATATTCATTAGGGAAATTGATCTATAGTTTTCTTTCTCTGTTTTGACTCTTCCTGGTTTGAGTATTAGTACCATATTTGTGTCATAAAAAGAATTTGGTAGGACTCCTTCACCTATTTGCCCACATAGTCTATAAAGCATAGGAATTAATTATTCTTTAAATGTTTGATAAAATGCACATGTAAAACCATCTGGCCCTGGAGATTTTTTCCTGGGGAGTTCATTGATGGTTTGCACAATTTCTCTTCCTGAGATGGGGTTATTTAGGTATTTCATTTCCTCTTCTGTTAACCTGGGCAATTTATATTTTTGTAGATATTCATCCATATACATAAGGTTGTCATATATATGGGCATATAATTGGGCAAAATAACTCCTAATTATTGTTTTAATTTCCTCTTCATTGGAGGTAAATTCAGCCTTCTTATTTTTGATACTGGAAATTTGGTTTTCTTCTTTCTTTTTTTTTAAATCAAATTGACCAAAGGTTTATCAATTTTATTGTTTTTTTTTCATAAAACCAGCTCTTGGTTTTATTTATTAATTAAATAGTTTTCTTGATTTCAATTTTATTAATCTCTCCTTTAGTTTTAAGTATTTCCAATATGGTATTTAATTGTGTATTTTCAATTCGTTCTTTCTCTAGCTTTTCAGTTGCATGCCCAATTCATTGATGTCCTTTTTCTCTATTTTCTTCAAGTAAGCATTTAGAGATAAAAAAACTTCCCCTAAGAACTGCTTTTTCTGCATCCCATAAGTTTTGGTTTGTTGTTTCATTGTCATTCTCTTGAATGAAGTTTTTAATCATTTCTATGATTTGTTCTTTGGCCCACTCATTCTTTAGAATTAGATTGTTTAGTTTCCAGTTAATTTTTAGCTTATTTTGCCTTGGTTCTTTATTATAAATAATTTTTATTGCATCATGACCTGAAAAGGATGCTTTGACTACTTCTGCCTTTCTGCACTGGATTGTGAGGTTTTTATGCCCTAGTACATGGTCAATTTTTCAGTATGTGTGATATACCACTGTGAAGAAAGTATATTCCTTTTTATCCCCATTTTGTTTTCTCCAGAGGTCTATCATATTTGCCTTTTCTAAAATTCTGTTCACTTCCTTAACTTCTTTCTTGTTTATTTTATGGTTAGATTTATTAAGTTCAGAGATGGGGAGGTCGAGGTCTCCCATTATTATAGTTTTACTGTCTATTTCTTCCTGTAACTACCTAAACCTCACCTCTAAGAATTTGCATGCCATACCACTTGGTGCATATATGTTAAACAATGATATTGCTTCATTGTTTATGGTGCCTTTTAGCAGGATGTAGTGTCCTTCCTTATTTTGTTTAATTAAATGTATTTTTGCTTTTGCTTTGTCTGAGATTAGGATTGCTACCCCTGCTTTTTTTACTTTAGCTGAAGGACAATATATTCTACTCCAGCCTTTTACCTTTACCCTGTGTGTATCCCCCTGTTTCAAATGCGCTTCTTGTAAACAGCATATTGTAGGATTATGGTTTTTAATCCATTCTGTTATCTACTTCTGTTTTATGGGAGATATTCATCCCATTCACATTCACAGTTATGATTACTATCTGTGTCTTTTTCTCCATCCTATTTCCACTGTTTATGCTTTTATTTCTCCCTTTCCCCTTCCACTCCTCAACAGAGTTTTGTTTTTTGACTGCCACCTTCGTCAGGTTACCCTCCCTCTTGATTCCCCTCCCTTGTCTTACCATTTTCTCCCTGCTACTTCTTCCCTCTTCTGACCACTCCCTCCCCTTTTTCCCCTTTCCCCTCCTACTGCATGTAGGACAGGTCAGATTTCTATACTTATCAGGGTATGTTATTCCCTTCTGGAACCAAATCCAATGAGAGTAAAGCTCAAATACTGCTCTTCTCCCCCCTTCTTTCCCTCTACTACAATATGTTTTTGTGCCTCTTCATGGGATGTAATTTTCCCTTTTCTACTACCTCCTTACCTTTTCTCCCAGAACCATCTCTTTATATCTCTTAATTATATATTTTTATCACTATGTTGGTTATTTTATACTGATATCCACAGTCTATAAATGTCCCTTTCAATTGTCATAATAAGTATACTATTCTCAAGATTGGCATATATTTGTATATAAAATACATATAAAACAATAATCCTATATAAGGACGTAACTAATTAGCATTATTGATTAACTAGGGTGTTTCCCCTCATTTACCTTTTTATGTCTCTTGAGTTTTGTATTTGGAGATCAAATTTTCCATTACTCTCTGGCCTTTTCATCAGGATGATCTGGAATTCCCTTATTTCATTGAATGTCCATCTCCTTGTCTGGAAAATTATGCTGAATTTTGCTTGTTTGTTTGTTTGTAGTCCAAACTCCTTTGCCTTTTGGAATATCATATTCCAATTTCTCCTGTCATTTAATGTAGAAGCTGAAAGATCCTGCATGATCCTGATTGTAGTTCTGTGATATTTGGATTGTTTCTTTCTCTCTGCTTGCAGTATTTTCTCCTTGACCTGGGAACTCTAGAATTTGGCTACAATATTTCTTGGAGTTTTCAATTTGGGATCTTTTTCGGGGGGTGATCGATGGATTCCTTCGATGACAATTTTACTCTCCAGTTCTAGGACCTCTGGGCAATTTTCCTTAAGGATTTCATGGAAGATTGTGTCTAGGCAATTTTTTTTTCATCATAGCTCTCAGGTAGACCAATAATTCATAGATTATCTCTCCTGGATCTGTTTTCCATGTCAGTAGTTTTCCCAATCAGATATTTCACATTTTATTCTATTTTTTCATTCTTTAGATTTTGTTTGACTGATTCTTGATGTCTCATAGAGTCATTAGCTTCTACTTCCCCAATTCTATTTTTTAATGTTTTGTTTTCTTCCTTTATCTTCTTTATCTTCTTTTCCATTTGGTTGATTTTACTTTTCAAGGAGACATTTTCTCCATTTATATTCTGATTTTCCTTAACCATTTCCCCTTTACCTTTTAAAGATTTGCTTTCCTCATTGAATTTTTTTTTTATTTTCCATTTTTCCTTTTACCTACCTAATTTGGTTTTTAAAGTTCTACTTGAGTTCTTCCAGGGATGTTTTTGGTCTGGAGGCCAGTTCACTTTCTCTTTTGAGGTTTCAGATGTGGGTGTAGTGCCCGTGCTGTCCTCTTCTGAATTGGTATTTTGATCTTCCCTGTCTCCATGATATGAATCAATCATCTTTGGCATTTTAGCATGCTTTTTATGGTGTTTTTCTTTTCTTCGTGGCTTCCAAGTGGATTTCTGTTTCTGAGGCTCTGAGGGCTCTGTCCCATGTTTCTTGTATTGGAATCTATATGTCTTCTCACTGGCTTTATGTTCTATGGCCTCTGGTTTCATGAGGTGTATGAGATGGGTGGTCTGGCTGCTGCGGGGTCTCCTCTTCCCCAGGACTATTCTACAGAATGGGTGGTCCTGGCTCCTATCTGTACTGGTGACTACCACTTCCCCTGGTGGTGCAAAGCCTCATCTGGGGTCCTGGAGTTGAAGTTAATTAGCTCCACCCCCTGGGGCTCAGTTACTCTCATTTGTTTTTTTGCTGAGGTGAGTGCTGCTGGAACATCTCTCTTCCTGCACAAGCCTCCTTCTGCCAACACAGGAAGGGCCCTCTCCCCCACTTCTCTCACTACTGAAGCCCCCTCTTCTCACTTCTCTGTTTCTCCTGAGGTATTATTCTCTGGGTTTATTCAAGGGAGGGATGAGAGCCATTTTACCTGCATATCAGGTCTCCTGGAACTTCAAGGTGAGTTTCAAACCTTTACACTGTGGGTTGGAGGCCTCTGGGCAAGCTGCTCCTGCATCCACAGGCTCTGTGCTCTAATGGACTCCAGTTCTGGGTTGAGAGGCCTGGGGCTCGATAGCAGCTGTAGCTGGTACTTCTGCCCTGGGCATGTTCCTGCTCTGAATTTCACTCACCCAGCGCTCTCCCAGACTGGTGTGCTGGCTAGATTCCTCTCCTGTTCCCGGTTGGTTTGGTCTGGTGCCACGTGCCTGGCTCTTCTACCCCTCTCAGTCTTCCAGAGGCTTCTAACTTTCTCAAATATGATCAGATTCACTTTTTTAGATGTATCTGACAGAATTTTTGAGAGAGCTATGGTAGTTCCTTCCTTTCACAGTGCCATATTGTCTCCAGCCCCAAAATAGTAAATTCTTAACCCAGAGGCAGAACTCTTTGGGTTTATCAAAGAGTAGATTGCTATAGTCGTTGACTTCTCCATCTTGTGTACCTAACCTATTCCACTGATACAACACTCTGTTTCTTAGCCAGTAACAAGTAGTTTTGATGACTGCTGCTTTATAATACATTTTAGTATCTGGTGTGGCTAGGCCACCTTCCCTAGTATTTGTTTTCATTATTTCCCTTGATATTCTGGACCTTTTGTTCTTCCAGATGAATTTTGTTATCATTTTATCCAGCTCCATAAAATAAATTTTTTAGTACTTTGGTATGGCACTGAATAAGTAAATTAATTTAGGTAAAATTGTCATTTTTATTTTATTAGCTCAGCCTAGCCATGAGCAACTGATGTCTTTCCATTTATTTAGATCTAACTTTATTTGTGTGAAAACTGTTTTGTAATTATGTTCATATAGTTCCTGGGTTTACCTTGGCAGGTAGATTCCCAAATATTTTATAGTGTCTACAGTAACTTTAAATGAAACTCCTCTTTCTATTTCTTGCTGTTGGGCTTTCTTAGTAATATATAGGAATGCCGAGAATTTATGTGGGTTTATTTTATATCCTGCAAATTTGATAAAGTTATTTATTATTTCAAGTAATTTTTTTACTTGAATCTCTAGGATTCTCTAAGTAAAACTTTATATCATCTGCAAAGAGTGATAACTTAGTTTCTTCTTTGCCTATTCTAATTCCTTCAATTATTTTTCTTCTCTTACAGCTTAAGCTAACATTTCTAGTACCAAATTGAATAATAGGGGTGATAATGGACATCCTTGTTTCACCCTCAATCTTATTGAGAATGCATCTAGCTTATCCTCATTACGTACAACGCTTGGTGATGCTTTTAGGTAGATGCTACTTATGATTTTAAGGAAGACGCCATTTATTCCTATGCTTTCTAGTGTTTTAATAGGAATAGGTGTTGTATTTTGGCAGGTTTTTTTCTGCATCTATTGAGATGATCATATGGTTTCTGCTAGTTTTATTGATGATATGATCAATTATGCTGATGATTTTCCTAATATTGAACCAACCTTGCATTCCTAGAATAAATCCTACCTGGTCATAATGTCTTATTCTTGTTATAAATTGCTGCAAGATTTTTTGATAATATTTTATTTAAAATTTTTGCATCAATATTCATTAGGGAAATTGGTCTATAATTTTCTTTTTCTGTTTTGACTCTTCCTGGTTTAGGTACTAATGCGATATTTGTGTCACAAAAAGAATTTGGTAAGAGTCCTTCTTTGCCTTTTTTCATAAATTTTCTATACAGCATGGGAATTAATTGTTCTTTAAATGTTTGATAGAATTCACATGTAAAACCATCTGGCCCTGGAGATTTTTTCCTAGGGAGTTCATTGATATCTTGATCAATTTCTTTTCTCTGAGACGGGGTTATTTAGGTATTTTATTTCCTCTTCTGTTAACCTGGGCAATTCATATTTTTGTAAATATTCATTCTTTTCCTTCAGGTTGCCATATTTATGGACATACAATTGGGCAAAATAATTCATAATTATTGTTTTAATTTTCTCTTCATTGCAGGTAAATTAACCTTTTTCATTTTCGATAGTGGTAATTTGGATTTCTTCTTTTTGTAAATCCAACTCACCAAGGATTTGTCAATTTTATTGGTTTTTTTATAAAACCAGCTCTTAGTTTTATTTATTAATTCAATAGTTTTCTTGGTTTCAATTTTATTAATCTCTCCTTTGGATTTCAATATTTCTAATCTGGTATTTAATTAGGGGTTTTCAATTTGTTCTTTTCCTAGCTTTTTCAGTTGCATACCCAATTCATTCATTTCTTTTTTTCTTTATTTGATTCATGTAAGCATTTAGAGATATAAAAACTTCCCCTAAGAACTGCTTTTGCTGCATCCATAAGTTTTGGTATGCTATCTCATTATTGTCATTCTCTTGAATGAATTTATTAATTGTTCCTATGATTTCTTCTTTGGCCCACTCATTTTTTAAGATTAGATGATTTAATTTCCAATTAATTTTTATTTTATCTTTTCAAGGTCACTTATTATGAATAATTTTTATTGCATGATGATCTGAAAGGGAGGCATTGACCATTTCTGCCTTTCTGCACTGGATTGTGAGGTTTTTATGCCCTAGGTCATGGACAATTTTGGGGTATGTGCCAGGTACGGATGAGAAAAATGTATATTCCTTTCTATCCCCATTCAGTTTTCTCCAGAGGTCTATCATATCTACTTTTTCTAAAATTCTATTCACCTCCTTAACTTCTTTCTTGTTTATTTTGAGGTTAGATTCACCAGGTTGAGAGAGGGGGAGGTAGAGGTCCACCACTAGTGTAGTTTTCCTGTCTATTTCTTCCTGTAACTCCCTTAACTTCTCCTCTAAGAATCTGGATGCTATACCACTTGATGCATATATATTAAGTAATGATATTACTTCATTGTCTATGGTGCCTTTTAGCAGGATATAGTTTCCTTCCTTATCTCTTTTAATTAGATATATCTTTGCTTTTGCTTTGTCTGAGTTTAGGATTGCTACCCCTCCTCTTTTTTTACTTTGGGTGAACCACAATACATTCTGCTCCATCCTTTTACTTTTACCCTGTGTGTATCCCCATGTTTCAAATGTGTTTCTTGCAAATAACATATTGCAGGATTATGTTTTCGAATCCATTCTTCTTTCTGTTTCTGTTTTATTGGAGAGTTTATCCCATTCACATTCACTGTTATGATTACTGCCTGTGCTGCTGTGTCTCATAACTCTGACAGACTCCTGTCCTGGGCTGAGAGGCCTGGGGATCACCACCTCAGCCAGCTATTCAGCCTTGGGCCTGCTCCTGCTCCAGCTCAGGTATGGTTTAGTTCTGCATGCCCAGCACTCTCCTAGCCCAGTTCTCTGGCTCGATTTCAGCCACTGGTCAGTTCTAGTGTGGTTGAGAGCAGTTCTGCACACCTGGTGCTCTCCCAACTCACAGATCCATACTGTTGAACTTGTGCACTCTCCTAGCTTGGAAATATGCCACATTCAGTCACCTAGTGGCTTCTCTCTCTCTCAAATCTGTTCAGAGTCACTTTTTTAGAGGTATCTGACAGAATTTGTAGGAGAGCTCCATTAATTCCCTGCTTTCACAACATCATCTTGGCTCAGCCCACCTCTCCCTCCAAATCAGTCTTGATCAGAGTAGCTATCTTTCACAATTGATCATCTTTACAAAATTGTTATTATGTACCATGTTCTCCTGGTTCTGCTCACTTCATTTTGCATGATTTCATAAAGGTTTTCCCAGATTTTCCTGAAACTTTCGAGCTCGTTATTTCTTATAGCACAAAAGTATTCCATCACAATCATATACCACAAATTCTTCAGCCATTGCCAAATTGATGATCATTCTCTCAATTTCTAACTCTTTACACCACAAAAGAAGCAGCTATAAATATTTTTGTACGTATGTGTGCTTTTCCCTTTTTGGCTCTTTTTGGAATAGAGAGCTGGTGCAGGTGTTTTTTCCCACCTAGGCCAAAGGGTATGCATGGTTTTATATTACTTTAGGTGCAGCTCCAAATTATTCTTCAAAATGTTTGGGCTAGTTTAGAAATCCATCAACAATGCATTAGTGTCCAATTTTTCCACATCCCCTCCATTATTTGCCCTTTTGTTTTTCTGTCATGTTAGCCAATCTGATGGATGGTAGGTGGTATCTCATATGTGCTATAATCTGCATTCCTCTAATCAGTGGTGATTAAGAATTTTTTACCTGACTGTTGATACCTTTGATTTCTACTTCTGAAAACTGGCTATTCATATCCTTTGACCATTTATTAGTTGGGAACTGGCTTTTATTTTCATAAATTTGGCTCAGTTGAGGGCGAATTTTTCAATGGTGGTATTAGCTAAGTCTTTTTGCCCATTTAGGAATTAGCCACCACCGACCTGGGCACTTAATGATGGCAGAAGGCTTAAGATACTGATGTCTCAGGCATGCTTTTCTTAAGTAGATTCAAAGTCTCTAACTTTGCACCAAGTAATAATCTGGTCCCACTTACCTGTGTGGACTGACTGTTACTATTCAATGATAATGACTGGTAATGATTACCAACATTTATATAGAGCTTTCCATGTGCCCATGCTATGCTAAGTTCTTTATAGTTATCATCTCATTTGATCCTCACAACAACCTTGAAAGGTAGGTTCTATTATAATCCCCATTCTGTAGATAAGAAAACTGAGGCAATGGTTAAGTGATTTGTCCAAGATCACATAGCTAGCAAGTGTCTAAGGCCAGACTTGAACTCAGTTCTTCCTGATTCTAAACTCTCTATCCACTGCACCACTTACCTGTTCCTTTAACAGCAGGTCACTTCTACTCTGTACAGATTATTCTATTTCTGCCCTCCAAAAGTTTGACTCTCCTCTTCCTGTTGCTGCATTTATGCAATTCCATTCATGTGAAATTCTTCTTCTTTCTTCTCTTTTATATTGCCCAGGTGTTTTTATTGTAAACATTATGAATCAATTTCAAGGGGGATCCATAAATTTTGATTGGAACAAAATTACATTTTTATTTTCGCTAAGTTCAAACTGAAATTATGATTTACTTCAATTATTATTTTTCCAAATCATTATTCTGGGAAGGGGTCCATATGCTTCAACAAACTTACAAGGGGGACCATGATACAAAAAAATAAAAAGGTTAAAAACTTCCCATCCATACAATAGCAGCGTAAAACTCAAAGAAAATTGCATTTTCATTTGCTCCCCTTATGCCTACATCTCCCTCCTTCCCATTGCCACTTCCTAGGAGCCCTAGCTTCCTTCAAGTCAAGCTAAAAATCTCACCTTTTTCAAGAAGCCTCTCTCAGTTCTCCTAAATTTCAGTGTCCTACCTGTGAGATCTCCTTCACTTTATCCTGTCTGTATCTTGTTCTTACACAGTTGTTTGAATGTTTCCTCCTTGTTATAGCTCTCCTGCTTAGTGTACCTTCTGCCTGATAAGTGCTAGTTGACTGACATACTGGCTCCATGAAGATACTAGATTGGACACAGAGTTTCAGACTAGATGTGATAACATTAGCCATCTAATCTAATGCACACCAAAAAGAAACACTTCTATAATATGCTTTTGTTCTAGAATCTGTTATTAAAGAGCCCCAATGAGGGAGAACACACTATCTCCCAAAGCAATCTATTTCATTGTTAGGTATCTCTGATTATTAGGCAATATTTCTTAATTTCAACCTTAAGTTTGCTTTTTTTAGACTTCCAACCATTGTTTAGTACTACCTTTTGGGCCACAAAGAAAGAAAAATACAGTCTTGCTCTCATATGACAGTGATTCAGATAGTTGAAGACAGCTATGATGTTCCTTTTGAGTCTTTTCTTCTCTAGGATAAAGCTCACAAGTTCATTCAATTTATTCTCATGTAAAAGCAAGGACTAAGGGCCATTTACCATTTTCTTTATCCTTCTCTGGACACTCTTCAATTTATCAGTGTTTTGCTGAAAATTTGTGGCCCCAGAGTAAAAACAATATTTGAGATACTGTCTGATGAGGGCAGAGTACAGAAGAATTATCACCTTATTTTTGCTTCTTATAATGCAGCTCAACATAGTAACAGGTTTTCTTTTCTTTTCTTTTGACTGGCATATCACATGTTGACTCATACTGAGTTCATAGACCATCAAATCCCCCAGATCTTTAGACATTATTATCTAATCAAACGATTCCTGTCTTATAGTTGTTGATGTTTTTGATTCAAGCACAAGATTTACTTATAGTGGCCAGAGTGCTGAATTTAAAATTAGGTGACCTGAGTTTGAATGCTAGCTCTGGCCCTAGCTATCTCTGTGACCATGGGAAAATCATATAATCATATAATCTCTCTGTGTCCCATTTGCTTTATCTGGAAATCAGCAGGCTGGAATAGACGATTTCTAGTTCTATGCCTATGTGCCCATTACTTATTATGTTTCATCTTATTCAGTGTGGCATGAAGTTCTAAGCTGCCTTTCTCTTGTTAGAACCTTCAAGCTGGAATGAATTTTCTCCTTCAGCATAGTATAAGAAGAAACAATCAATTGAGAGGGGAAATTTAGGTTATATGTCTGGCTTTTACATTAACCTACTTTGGAAACTTGTTCAAGTACTTTATTTTCTGGATGAAGACCAACAGAGTACAATTAGGCTAGACCTAATTATCTGCAACATCTTGTCCTGATCTACAATTTTTGTTCTGAGATATCTTTTCAAAATATATACATAGCTCTTTGAATTTATACTAGATATTTTTCTATTCTTCTTTATTGCCTAATATTGCTACTTATGTACTTACCAATTGGGCTGTAAGATCTCTTCTTGGTAAAGAAGATCAGTAAAGAAAGAAGTATAGGGGCTAGGACTATGACTTCCTGAGTATAAGAGGCTCCTAGGGAGGAACTTCCTCTTCCAATTCAGGTCAACACCTTCTAAACAAGCATACAACTTTTGAGAGTTGCTGAGGAACCAAGAGGTTAAGTGAATTGCTTAGAGTTATTTTTCCACCAAGTGCCAGAGATAGCACTTGAAATTATTTTTCTTGGCTCTGATCCAGGTCTACCCACTGTCTCAATCTGCTTTTCATAGTCTTCCCCTCTTATTTTCCTTTTAGTGTTAGTATCACTCAGTACCACATCTTACATAAACATAATAGTTATACATTGATGTCACCACTATTCTGGAAAGACATTAATAAATGGAGAGTATCTAAAGGACAACCAAAGTGGTTGAAGGGTATTGAATTCAAGGTTTATGAGGAATGGTTGAAGAAACCTTGGTAAGTTTGATCTAGAGATGAGATGGTATGATAGATGAAATGTATGGCTAAACCTTTCATCCGCTGCTCTTAGCTATGAGGTCAAATAGCATGAGTCCATATGACTGCCCTTCATACCCTTTAAGATTTCAGTCACATTTACTTTAACTCTTTTCTCCTCCAACATGCCCCTTTCCTTTGGCTGATGGTTTTATGGCATACATTATAATATCCTCCCCAGTGTAGACACTTTGGTCATGATCTAGCTTTTAATATGTTTTGCAAAACTGAACAGAATCAACAAATGTGATGCAATGAGGGCACATAGACTATAATTGTTTTCTCACACATTTTCTATAATGTTGAGATAAATATAAATAACCATTATGTAGATTTTTTTAGAAATTACATTCAAAAGATTTTCAGATCCTTTCTGTATATTTAATAACTTAATATCCTTCACATTCTGCAGTTGGTGTGTACTATTTTACCCTTCACACTTTTGTCCAGCTTACAACTTATTGGACATGAAAAGTATCTGCTTCCAATTATTGGGTTTTAAGGTATTTTAGAATAAACTTCCTGTTTTTACCAAATAGAAGGGTTTAAAAATGCACGTAAAAATTAAAGGCTTCTGATTCAACTCTTGTAGTTTCCCTGGGGAAAGTAATGAGGACTTAAATTTATTTTAAATTTCCCTCAATAAATTCCCCTAAGTCCCCTATTAAACATGTCATATGTACATCTTACGATTGAGTGATCAGTCAATATCTATTTTTACACAAACTGCATAATAGCTTTTTGAAGTTTCAGGAAACCTCTTTCAGTGAAGTAGAGAAATTGATAAATTACCCTCATGCTTCTTCGGATGGAAAGAGATAGAAAGCAACTGCACCTGGGGAGGGGGATGAGGATTTGGAAAGACACCTGGAGATGTTCCAAATGTGCATTTTCTTAATAATTAGCACATCACACACCTAGTTAGCATCTCATAAATAACCATAGAGCATTTATTTAATGAATCATTTTACCTTGCACTGTCAGAGGTTAACATGAAAGCAAAATGGTTGCTTATTTTTAAAAAAAGGGATTCAGTTGTTTCTTGGATTTCCTGTAGGTAGGAAAATAATTGACACTAGGAATGCATAATCCATCTAATTTCATTTTCAAAACACTTTTGGCTATTTTCTAAAAGATGTCATGTGTGAATATATATATATATAGAGAGAGATACATATATTCATATATATCCATATATTCACGTATATAAAGTTTTGACAGGCATGACAGAGAAATGGGCATAAAAAGGTAGCAACATCTTCATATGTTTATGCTGTGACAAGTGTTCCTATGTATGCATATGTATGTAGAACTGATGTCCTTTCTTTCTGACATTGAACTTTCTTTCTAAATTTTCTGTCACAGTGGCTTTGGGGAAGCAATACTAGGGATTGGATTTCACTAATTTTCTCCTTCATATCCATTAATTCATTCGAGAAATGATAATTAAGTGCCTACTGGGAGGGAGACTCTATGCTACATGTTGGGTATGAAAAGATCTATATAGTATACAATCTGATCTCAAAGAATATACGCTTCAATAGAGAGTCTGGGACAATATGCACATGAATAAGTATAATGCAAAGGCAAGTCTGATAATTGTAAAGGAGAGGTGGGGAAAACATTAAGAAATTTGAGGAGGAAGATATCACTTTCACCTGAGGCAGTGGAGTGGGTATAAAAAATCAAAGAAGATTTGATTCAAAGAAGAAATATTATAATGGACTTTAAAGAAAATGAGGGATTTCAATAGAAGGAATTGAGTGGTGAGAAAAAAATGTCCAATCCAGTTGTCTGAACAGAAGCTGAGAGAAGGGGCTCTACAGGACAAGGGACTGCCATGGGAAAAGTGTGGTGTAGTCCAGGTTCAATGTAATGTATAATAAATGCAAAGCAGTAGAATGGAATAAGTTTATAAATGTTAATTGGAGCAAGATGGTGGAGATCCTTAAATATGAGTTTGGAGAAAGGAAAGAGGATAATACTCATCGAATGTTTGGATCTAATTGATACTGACATAAGGTGCTTACCAGAGTGGAGAAAGTTAGACTTTTTAGCGAGTAAGATGACATGTCCTTTCATGGATATGTTTCTACAGGAAGTTCTTGATGCTAAAGTCTTTGACCCTTACAAAGGATTCGATATCATAAATATGTTCTTTAATCAATGGAAATAACATGAAAAAATATAAATTATTAAACACATTGCTGCCACTCCTTGAGGACCATGGGACCTTTCCATTTGGCTCACATCTAAAAACTTATAAATGTGTTATCTTCTTCTATTATAATACAGACTCCCTGAGCAGAGAGAATATCTTGCTTTCCTATCTATATCACCAAAACATACTCGAGTACTTTATGAATAATCATTGCTTAATAAGCATCCATTCTTTAATTCCTACTCTCAGGTTCTGTGATTATATGATGTAGGTCAAAGACACCCTACACAGGGCTTATTAGGCACCTATATGTTGCTTTGATCATAACTATAAAAAGTCTGGTGTCATTTGGGGGTGCATTTGTTTTCCTGTTGAAATACCTCCAGAGAAGAGCAGAGAACATAACAAAGAACCAGAAACCATAGAACATAACATCAAAGTACACAACAAATACAAGTACTTAAACTATTGAGAGGAGTACCACCAATATGATAAGAGCTACTGAGAAAAATGGCACGTAGTGTGACAGAAAAAGTGATGTTTAGACGTGCATGGTATTTGTAATATAAAACAACAGGTAGAAGCATAATTCCTGGATCAGAGGTCTTGGGATATAATATTACATAGGGCAAAGTAGTTAAGATTACAAACAAGAATAACTTACCCAGAAAAACTAAGTATAATCCTTCAGTGGAAAATATGGATATTCAATGAGATAGTGGACTTTCAAGCATTTTTTGAAGAAAAGACCAGAGTTCAATAGAAAATTTGACTTTCAAATACAAGACTCAAGAGAAGCATAAAAAAGTAAGCAGGAAAGAGAAGTTATAAGGGACTTAATAATTTAAACTGTTTACATTCCTACATGGGAAGATGATATTTGTAACTCATAAGACCTTTCTCATTATTGGGGTAGTTAGACGGACTATATACAGGCAGAAGGCATAAGTATGAGGTGAATATGAAGGGATGATAAGTAAAAATTAAATTAAGGTTTGATTGAAGAATATGTTGGGAGAAAGAGAAATGGAGAGGAAGAATGGGGTAAATTATCTCACATAAAAGAGGCAAGAAAAATCTTTTACAGTGGAGGAGAAGAGGGGGGAAGTGAGGGGGAGTGAGTGAACCTTACTTTCCTCAAAATTGTCTCAAAGGGAGAATAACATACACACTCAATTGGGTATAGAAATCTATATTACCCCATAGGAAAGTAGGAGGGGAAGGCAATAAGAAAGGGGTGTGTGGGGGCGGGGCAGAAGGGAGGGTAGATTGGGGGAGGGGTAGCCAGAAGCAAAACACCTTTAAGGAGTGACAGGATGAAAGAAGAGAGAGACTAGAATAAGCAGGGATGGGGGGGTGGTATAGGATGGAGAGAAATAGTTAGCAATTGTAACCAAAAAATTTCTGAAGCAAGTTTCTCTGATAAAGGCATAATTTCTCAAACATATAGAGAACTGAGTCAGATTTATAAAAATAAGAGTCATTCCCCCAACTGATAAATGATCAAAAGATACGATTAGTTTTCACATGAAGTAATCAAGGCTATCTATAGCCATATAAAACAACTGTTCTAAATAACTATTGCTTGGAGAAATGGAAATTAAAATGATTGCGAGGTCCTAACTTATACCTATTAGATTGGCTAATATGACTGAAAAGGAAAATGTCAAGTAGTGGTGGGGATGTGAGAAAGATGAGATATTAATACATTGTTGGTGTAGTCATGAATTGATTCAAACACCCTGTGGAGCACTTTGGAACCATGCCCAAAGATCTATAAAACTGTGCATACCCTTTGACATAACAATACCACTACTAGTTCTGTATCCCAAAAGAGATTAAAAAAAAGAAAAAGGAAAAAAGCCTATATGTACAAAAATATTTATAGCAGCTCTTTTCTGGGGGTAAAGAATTAGAAGTTGAGGGGAAGCCCATCAACTGAGGAATGACTGAACAAGTTATGGTATGTGATTATGTTGGAATATTATTGTACTATAAAAATGATGAGCAAGATGGTCTCAGAAAAACCTGGAAAGACTTGCATGGGCTGATGCAAAGTTAAATACACTGTGTACAAAGTAGCAGTAATATCATAAGATGATCAGCTGTGACTGTGTTAGTTATTCTCAGAAATACAATGATCTAAGACAACTCTGAAGAACGTATGATGAAAATGCTATCTATCCCCAGAGGGGAAAAATGATGGTTTTGCAATACAGATTGAAGTATACTTTTTTCACTTTATTTTTTCTTGAGTTTTTTTCTCTATGTTTTCTTTCACAACATGATTATTATGGATATGTTTTGCATGGCCACGCATATATAACCTATATCAAATTGCTTGTCTTCTCAGTAAGGGAGGGTCATGGTGGGGAAGGAGGAATGGAAAGAATTTGGAACTCAAATTTTAAAAAATAAGTTTTAAAAATAGTTACATGTGTAATGGTGGAAAAATAAAATATGAAATAAAAGCTTAAAAAAGAGAGTAACTACCAACTAGGTAAGGAAACAAAAGCTAAAAAGCTCAAATCATTTGTTTCTCATATTTTTATTGTCTGGGATCCTTTCTCCTCTTCCTCCTCCTCCTCCTCCTCCTCTCCTCCTTTTCCTTGTCCTTCTCCTTGTCCTTGTCCTTGTCCTTCTCCCTTCTCCCTTCTCCCTTCTTCCCTCTTCCTTCATTCCTCTTCCTTCTTCCTTTTATTGAAAAACCACCATTTCCACTTTTGATTAGGTTTACAGGATTTTCACTTTGATTTTCAGCTTGAGCAACTTTGCTCTTTAGATCACATTATTCCATTTTCTGTGGGTGCAAAATAGTCGTGTGTTATTCATATTCCCTTTCTTTTTTATTTTAAGATCTTTCTCCTGGTCAATTACAGAATTTGTTGTTTGTCATTCGAATTATTGTATGTCATGAAATTACTTTGCAGCATATTAAAAAGTATTCCCTCTTCTAAACAATGTTCTTTTAATATCTCTTTCATTATAATGCTGCTATGTTTGGAATTATATTCTTCTGGCAGTCTTTTGATCCTTAAATTGTTTATATTTATCTTTATTTCAGATTATATGTTTTCCTTGTATAGAAATCATTTGTCCCTTTAAAGTTTTTTTGTATGTTTCTTCTTTAAGATTTTTTTCTTTCTACATTTTACTCTCAATTCCTCTCTCTCCTTCTCCCTCTCTCTCTCCTTTCTTTCCTCCTTCCCTTTCTCTCTCATCTTTGAAGTGACGCATGGATTCAAATAATTTTTATTTAGCTGTATATGTCACAAATTCCACTTTGATCATTCATCTTTCTCTCTTGAAGATTGCAAAATGTCCATGCTCTCTTTAGAATCAACACAACACTTTAACTGATCAAATATTGATTCATTTTTCTTTATCTTCAATATTCATTCAGAGATATTTAGACTCATTTTGATTTTGTGGAAACCATCTTTCCTTTTTTAAAATTAATATCTCATCCATTGATTAATTGACCTGTGTTCATGAATTTCAACTAAATTTTCTTCCTCGTAAGATACTTCGGAGTTTTAATCTTTTCTGTGTATGTCCTTGTTGCTAATTTTCTGACTCCTTCCCATTTGATGGTGGTTCCACAGAGAATGAGATGTCTAAGTTGTTTCAGCTTCCTACCATGATGGAAAATTCTCTCCTCACTGGTCTCAATCTCTGCTCCTAGTGCATTCTTGGGAGAGAGGGAGAAAAATTGGCCCAAGTTACATTCCATTCAATTTTTTTCAGGCTTGCTGGAATACCTTCCCACCATCAAACATGCATGTGTGCAAACCTCCACACTCACACCAACATATTAATACACACATCCCTTGCATGCTGTCTCACTTCATTTTTCTTTAGCTCTGTGTATAAGTACCACTGCAGTGCAGCATATTGCCTCAATAGGCATAACATGCTTCTGTTTGCTATACCACCACCCATGAAGGGGTGTCAAAATGGTTGGGGAATAGAGTTAGATTCTGTTGTTGCAGCCACAGAATGGTTTGAGGTATGCTGTCAGAGGATGCATCAGCAGCAATAAAATTGCTGAATAGACTACATATTTCAAACCAATAGGTGATATGATGTGACCTATTAGGAGCATCAGGACTGGTGGAAAAAGGAGGTCCTGAATCATAGTGATAGGCATTAGGAATTAGTTTACTCTGTTGCTATTACATCAGTTTGTTACTTCATTAGAGTTGGTATTGTCTGCAAAGGCAGCTGCAAACTCTTTGTGTTTTGTCCTTATTTTTTATTTTAGAAAGTTTTTAAAGGTTTTGAGGACCAGAAAAAATGTCCTGTCTTCCATCTTATTGGACTCACATCAGTTATATCACTTAAAAATAGTAGAAAAGGGAAGTAATTTTTAATCCATGGTTATGGATAAAATTCATAAGCAAGATACAGAAAGAAAAGATCACAAGAGATAATATAAACAATTTTGATAACCTAAAAATTTTTTTTAAAGTGATTGCATAAGCAGAATCAAAGTTAGAGTAAGAAAATAAACTGTTAGAAAAAATTTTGCATAAATCTCAAATAAAATATATTTCATAGGTATGAGAAATTCACATATATATTTAAACATACGTATGTATAGATACACATGCATATACCCACACATACATATTCAAAAGTTACTCTTTAATACTTAAGTGATCATGAGTTTTTTAAATATAAAATCAAGTGAAAATATTAAACAACTATAAGACAAAATGTTCTCAATCACTTATTGCATTACATGCAAATTGAAATGAATCTGAAGTTTCATTTCACAATAATCAAATTGGCAGAGATGACAAGACAGAAAATCATCAATAGAGGGGCTGTGGGAAAAGGGAAAAGTCATTACATTATTGGCAGAACTCTGAATTGGTCCAACCTTTTGGAACCTAGGAAGACCTAAGACTACCACTCAAACAAAGACAGAGGACCCAATATTACTCTAGGGTAAAGTTCTTACTCCAACATATTGTTTTAACAATCTGGCTAGCAGCTGTTGCAGGTTGTGAAAGACCAACACAAGCCCAACAACAAGCACACTGCCAAAGTCCAGGTTCTTTTGATCTGCTTTACTAAGGAAAGCAATGTTAAGGGGTTGACAAGCTTACTTTAATCTGGCATACAAATACCATTCACCTAGTTCAGGGGGAAAAGCCAGCACCCTGAACTTCAGAGCAAACACAAACAAATTACAAACATCAACAGACACACCAAAGACAATTCATAGTTACCCACATCTAGGTTCAGCCTGGGAGCACGTAAAAAAGGCTGGCCCAGAGTCACGCGTGCCACCATGGCTGTGGGTAACAACTCCGAAAAAGAGAAAACCAACCCTGGTTTTATATCTTTTGTAGGGTCGTGTGACTCACCCACGTGACCTGAAATCATCACAAAGAGGCGACTTAAACCCACGTGGTCTAAAAGCCTCTGATGTCCCAAACGTGCCACTCAAACCCATGTAAACTAGGCCCTCCCCTGAGGCAAGGAGGTCACCAAGGATTCCCAATCTAATAAAGGAAACGAAGGCCAAACTCTTCAAGGGCACTTGGTTGAACCGAGTGCTAAGAGCCCATTTTGTTTGCCAACACACATATCTATATACACAATCTGGAAATCAGGCGAATTATGCAAGAAAACTCACTAAAATGTTCATAATTTTGATTCAATAATCCCAAATTGGCCATATTTCTTAAGGATTTTTGAAGAATGATTTTTTAAAGAACTAGGGTTCACATATGTATGTAAATATAAATAACATTAAAACCAAGTCTCCATCATTTTGGCAATGGCTCAATAACATGTGGTACGTGAATATAATGATATGTCATTGGGTGGTCAGAAATGACATATATTAGATATATATGAAATAATACAGAGTGAAATGAGTAGAAAAAAATTAAAATGCACCCATTAAAATGTAAACATAAACTCCAGGGCCAGTGCTCTACTCACTGTGCCACCTAGGTGCCCCAGTATGTATTATTTTTAATCCCTTCTTCAGGATCATTATTAGCTTTTCAGTTAATCAAAATTGGACCTCATTATGTTTACACACTTACTAGCTGTGTGACCTTGGGCAAGTCACTGAACCCCAATTGCCCTGCCTTCCCCCCTGCAAAAAAAATAATACATACTTCCTCTGACAAGCTACTCAGACTGTTGGGGCAAAATGTTTAATGTATTGTTATCTATAACCACTGCATCACAGTTTTAATCGATTTTTCTTCTTTTTTATGAGGGAAAATTAATTTTTTTAAGTTGCAAGTTAAAATACTTTCAGAAAATACTACGATATAAAAACAGGATGCATCAAAGAGGCAATTTAAACCACATTCAATCACGTGGCCAAAAAAGAAGAAACATATGTAGCACATTATATACTTATAATGTGATTTATCAGTGACCTAATGATATTGCAAGATGTGTATTTGCCACTGCATGATAGGTATTTCCATATCAGCTGTCTAAATTTATAGATTTGGTTTGTGGGGGGTTAGAGATAGATGTGATCTCAGTACTAACCCACCTCTCTCCAAATCAGACAGCAATTCCTGTGTCGAAGTGTGCAAAGGAAAGAATGAGACTGGACATTATTTTTGGTTTATTTTTCCTTCAGTCTCAGAAGTTATCAGATTATAATGGTATTTCTTTAGTTTCCCCTAAATATTGCTGGTCTAGACAAAAAAAAACAACAGGACATAATGAGCTTTTCTCCCTGTTGCCACCTCCAGGTTTAAGGGCGCAGAGTAACTCCAAACTTGTATCTAGCAGCTTGCTCCCTTCCTACTAAATATTATACCCACAAAAGAACTTCAGAAATAGAGAAGTAAATTATTTTAGTCAAGCAAACAAAAAATTGAAATTGGATAAATCAAGAATATTAGAATATTCCAAAGAATACAAAATAATGGATTAGTTCTTTAGCTGGGAATACTTAAGACTAAGACTACCTCTCAAAGAAAGAGGACCCAATATTATTCTAGGGGAAAGTTCTTACTCCACCATATCTATATACACAGTCTGGAAATCAGGAACATGATGATGATCACTTCTCATACATGTGCACAGCACAGCACACAGAATACCTGGAATCAGAGGTTTCTCAAAGCATTTCTGGCATCAACTCTTCTGCTTCATTCAGGTCCACTTCATTATCCTCTGTTTCAGGTCAACATTATCTCCAGAAATTAGGAATCATATATTATTTTGCCTACTTAATGGCTTGAAAAATCCCTTAG
Source organism: Trichosurus vulpecula (assembly GCF_011100635.1). Classification (NCBI taxonomy): domain Eukaryota; kingdom Metazoa; phylum Chordata; class Mammalia; order Diprotodontia; family Phalangeridae; genus Trichosurus; species Trichosurus vulpecula. The sequence goes on along the minus strand of NC_050575.1, from coordinate 367,688,054 downwards.
TCTTGGATAGAAGCCTTAGATATAATAGTAAAAGTATTAGGAACATTCTTTTACTGCTGAAGCAACTGACACTCAGAGAGGCTGTGACTTGTCTAATATGACATGGATATTCCATGGCAGAGAAAGGACTATAACCAAGATCTTCTGACTCAAAATCTACATTTCCTTTTACTAGGTTGTGCTGTCTCTATTAGCACATATAGAAAAAAGCAAGTAATTAATAACTCATTTATTCGATATTTTATTCATTCTCCAAAATGGACATTACAACTCACTAACAACTAGATATAATCAAAATTCTATGAAATTTCTGTCTGTGCCTTTCATTGAAATTATCACAGGGTGATCAAGTCAATATGTGCCTTTCACTAGTTATCTTGAGATCCTAGGGATATAAAAAAGAATGTTGTCTGTCCATCTATACTCTTCCCATTTACTGCTGAACAGACCTTCTCCACACGTGACCCAGTAATAAATTTCTCTTTCAAACATTTCTCCTATGCATGTCCTAATTGGAAATATGTTGTAACCTGCTCACACTAACTAGGAATCTCAGCAATGCTTTTTGAATGGCTAACAAACTCAATTCTTCAAATATTAGTATTCCATGAATTGTATCTATTAATCGTCACCATAATAATTATTTTAAAATGGATAGCTCTTGTTTTATTTTTGTTCCAGTTTTTTTAGAAGGGAAAAAATATGGTCTTTTTCAGTTTTTCAAAGAAATCCAACCTTCTGCAATATTCTCGTTTTATTTGAGGTCCATGTAACTATTGTCCTGAAAATCTGTCCAACAAAAGTGTATGGGTATATAATTTCAATATCACAGTCTAGACAATTCATTTCTTTTCAATTTTTCCCCTTCATGGATGGTAAGAGCAAACACTTTTGAGTGATTATAGATTTCAATCTTCTTAATGAGATCCTTGAGACCTCTTCTTGCATAAGATGGTACCCATACATATGTTTGAAATCACAGAATGTCTTCTGAAATTTATTAATGGAGATTATTCTTTGGCTAGTAATATGAATCAAGGCACACTATAAAAGAGATAGGTTCAGTACCTTCATTAAGAATGTCCTGAGCAGAGGGATTACCTATAGATAGTAAAGTTCTCTAGCTGATCCTGTTTGTGAATGATATTTTGTTTATTGAATGTATCCCTAGAACATTCCAAAACTTTCTAAATGAGAAATATAATTACTCAAAAGAGGAAAAAAAACTGTAAAGGGCCATACTGCTGACATAGGTCACCTACAAAGGATAAAAATTTACAAACTCTATGTTGTATGACTTAGATCAATGATTTAACTTATTTTTCCCCCTTCTACAGAAAAGATAGTGTGTATTTTTAAAGGAATCCAATAAAATAATCGTAAACAAATCCTTAAACTAGATAATGAAAATAATGAACATCCATCATCTTTATTTAGATGATAGGTACTAATAGCATATCTTTATGAAAACAGAGGTTTCAACATACTCACATTGCATTAGGAATGATTGTAGGAGCTATATTTTACCATTTGTCAATGTTACATACCACCCAGGCGTATTTCATTAAATGTTGTCAACAGCACAGAAAACTGCCAATCACATTAACAACTAACTTCTTTTAAAAGCCATTTGACTGACTTTAATTATGATTAAGTATATTTGAAGCAAAGGAACATTAAATACACAAATGCCTGCAGGCAGTCTTCTCAAAGTGCATTCTTTCTTCACATTGAGTTGGCTTTTTTGCTTGCCCTTTATTTTGTTCCAAAAATAAGAGAGAAAGCATGAATGAACTCCTAATAATAATGATGATGATGATGCAGGGGTCAGTAGAGGAGGAGGGATTCAACATTTATATAGCAACCAATAGGTGCCATCTATTGTACTAAGTCCTTTACAAATCTTTTTTTTTTTTAATTTCCATTCATCTTCACAACATCTCTTCAAGTTCATGTTATTATCATTCAAATTTTACAGTTAAAGAAACTGAGACAAAATATTAAGTGATCTTCCCAGGGTAATTATTTAAGTAATTGCTGAATTTTAACTCACATTTTCCTGACTCCTGGCCCAGCTGCTGTTGTTCATGATGATGATGATGATGATATTTGTCCTTCCTTCTCAAAGAGGACCATTGCAATCAGGGAGGTGATGGCACAACATGCAATTGAATTGGATGTAAGTGAGGTAGAGCTATGCAAAGTGACCAGCCTCATCAGCACTCTATATGCTCTACCACCTAGCTGCCAAAAAAGATGAAGTTCTTTGTTTTTGAGGTATCAAAATGAATGTCCATCTTTAACATCAATGAAGAAAATAAATTTCCGAGGTCCCTTTCAACTTTAAGCCCTATGATCTTTAAATGGTGAGTAATTAGACAGGAAAGGAATACATTAATCTCTCTGTCACTATTTTTTTTCAGCTTTGGAGGCTTGGACTTGTGACTTCACGAGAGAAGGTAATATTAAGTTCAGAAAGTCCCGCGACTAATCCAGATCAGCAATTCATCTGTAATTTTTGTCCTTAGAGGAAGTCTGGGACATTGAGAAGATAAGTGACTTCCTGATTTTCATATATGTAGTGCATATCAGAGATACTTCAAACCAGGTTTTCCTTCATCAAGGCCAAGCTTTTGTGCATAACATTGCCTCTTTTTGTCATTAGGACAAAAATATTTATCAGATAATTAAAATTTCATGTATTGGCACAGTGAGAAATGTCAAGTCCAAGACTAGGAATGTGATCATCCCTCTCTGGTTTTCAGTCATCAATTAGTATCTGTAAAACTGTGTCTAATTCTGTGTAATATATTTTGGGAAGAATTCTGACAAATTTCAGGGTCTAGAGGAGGGAAACCAGTATGACAAGAGGACTTGATTCCATGCTGTACAGGTCAATTGAAATAATTCAAAATGTCTAGACTTGAGGGGAAAAAATAGGATGAAAGAATGATAGATTTTAAGAAATAAACACTGATAGGAAAAGTCACCTAGTTCAACCCCCTTAATTTTACAGATGAAAAAATGAGAATTGGAGGTAACTTAAACCTGGTGAGCCCAGGATCACCCAACTTGTGTCAGGAATGAATTCCCAACCCATTTCTTTCTTATTTCAAACCTTGTACATGATCTACTTCACCATGCCACCTCTCTAGAGGAGAAAATTGGGGTGACTGTGGGACTATGATGATTGTCTTGAAGTATTTGAAAATCTGGCACATAAAAAAGAGATTAGCCTTTTCTGCTTGATTGTAGACTGTATTGAGTTCTATAGTCAAAGTCTGTTTGACCATGGTGGGGGGTAGGTGTTTATGCTAAGAATATTTATCAAATGACAAAAACACCCAGTAATAATGGTGAAGTCAATATTTCCTCCTCTATCTTTTCAATGAATGATGTTTTTTACTATTTCATGCAGATTATGTACATCTTGCAAGATCATAAATTTCAAGCTCAAGGAGGACTTAAAGGTCATCTAGTTCAAACCCTTCATTTTGTAAAAGAGAAAATTGAGCCCCCAGGTCATTAAGTTATTTGCCAAAGGTCAGATAGGCAGGAGGTAACAGAGCTGGGAGTTTAACCCAGATCTGTTAACTCCATATTCATTACTGTCCTGAGAGTTTTAATGTAATTCACTTAAAAATATTAAATATCTACTTTGCGTAGAGGTCTGTACTAGGCACTGGGGTCAATGCAAATTGTATAACGTAACTGCTATTAACAATATCTTGATTTTAGATAATGTATTTAGGCCTCTTAGGTTTACAAAATATTTTAGAGTCTCCAAACAGAATTGCCATAATTGACGTTTATTCCTCTTGTCAATATAGTCATGAGCCTTTCTGAAATTCTCCAGACTGTCCCTATAACTACAAATGTCTTGGATATCATAAAGACCATATTTGAAGACCTTCTAGCTTGATTCTCTAGTAGACCTCATATTTCATTGTCACAGCTTTTGAGAATCTGGAGTTACTAGCTGTATCAGGAGGGCAGAGTTTATAATCTCAAAGAGGATCATAAACATATCTGAAAGGTTCGGAACCGCCGGATATAAGAAACTCTCAAAGTAGAAGGCAGAAGAATCAAAACATTTATTTAGGCTCAACAGTAACCAACCCATGAACCAGCAACCCCATTTTGATATGTTGATCCAAATCTTCCAGGCCCAATAAGTACGCCTTGAAAGAGTACCCAGGAGGCTACAGAGAAACATGATTGCGTAAAGCAAAATCATGTTTCCCCCTTTATGGTAATAAGATTACCCACTGGACTGAAGTCTTTGTTCAGCTTCCTCCCGTAGGTCAGCTCTGCTACTGGCAGCTCCTGCCTCAGCTGTGTCTGTGTCCGCAACTGAAGCTGCAACTGTAACTGACGATGTAACGGTCGCTGTAACTGACGATGTAACTGTCGTAACTGTCGCTGGCTCCAACCGGAAAAGGAAAGAGAGCTCTTCAAGCTGTCCTCTCCCCTCTTATAGGGTTTTTGACATCATCGGCCACAATGACGATTCATGAGAGGGAGTCTATGAAAGACAATTACACTAGAAAAGTTTAGAGTCACATCACTCAATATCAATTAAACAACCAGAAATAAGCATTTTTAAACCCCTCTTAAGTCTCAGGTACTGTGTTAGATGCTATGGATAAAAAAGCTATCTACCATCTATTTGTTTATCATCTGTTTGTGTATTTATTATATATCTTTAGCAAGAGAGAGCCCCTGCCTTCCATGAACTTGTACTCCTAGATATGTTATAACAGAAGCAATTCTATGTAAATGACTGCCAAATAATAAAAACAGAATTTGTGAGCTAAAAGCTGCTTTATGACACTATCTACTCCATCACTTCCTTTTACTTATGAGGAAATTAAGGCTTGTCATTGCACTATGCCCAAGGTAATGCAGTGGCAGAATTAAAACCAAATTTCAAGCTTTCTGATTCCCTTCTAAGGATTCATTCACCTATACCATGCTTTCTCCTTTATAAAATGGAATAATCTATATATTAGAGTTGTGTTAGTTTGAAGATATTCATAGTATTATTAGTCAGTTATAACTTGACTGGTATCACAAATTGACAGTCTAAAATAGCTCTAATGCTTTGGAATAATATAAATCCTGGTGCATTTAAAGTTTGACTGATGTATGGGGAAAACTTGAGGGAATTAATAGCCATAATTGATCTCTGTGGTGACTTTTTAAATCCAAGTAGCTGAAATCAGACTATATCCCTTTTGGTCAATAATTTAGATCATATGCCAAGGCAGGAGTAGAAACTACAGGTCTTTATTTCATTAGTTCAAGATGTCTTATGGGTTGAGGGGGGTTAGAAATGCATTCTTTTGGATAGACGTAAGTTCAAAATCAAATAATAGACAAACACTTCAAATTTTCAATAAGCATAAGTTTGAAAGCTGGAAAAAAATCCCATAGCCCTTTTGTTACAGATGTGGTACCTGTAAGTTTGGAAATTTGCTCATGGTCACACTAGTAGCTATTAGCCAAAGTAAGATTAAAATTTAGTTCTCATTCCAAATCTAGGATTCTTGGATTATTTGGATAAGAAAATGATCTTCCAATGCTATGATATTAATGCTATTTCTACCACTCAATGGATTCTCCACTGCCTAGCTGTGACTACAAAGATATGATTTCTAGAGTAATGATGATTGCCCGAATAATATAAACATGCACACTATGCATTTTAAGTAAAAAGATGTAACTAAATTAACTAGATTGATTATCTCCATTGATTTTATCCAGTGGATAATCATCTGACTCTCCACTTACCTCATTTTGCATAGATGCAGACTCAATAAGGTTTTTTTCCTCAAATATGTGGCTGAGTGTAATCTTTTCATGCTTTTAATACACCAAAGGGAATTACAGGAATCATTGGTTCACTGATTAGTACAAGTAAAGGACCACCATTATATCCAAATACAATTCTCTGAAGGGCTCTTCAAAGAGGTCATTATTTGAGAACAGTTTCTTTCTTTTGCTATTTGGTGCTGGTTAACTACTATTAAATGGGCCATGCATACAACCATAGCTGATACCTCCCCCTCAGCAGGACATCAGGGAAATGATGCACATTTTTGGTGATCACCCCTTCCCATAGCAAAGTTACCTATCAGGTAGCAGATCCCTGCCTCTTCACTTCCAGAAATCCTGGGATTTAAAGTTCCTGTTAACAGTCCAAGATAGGGACAATCAGTGGGTCCACACTGGGACTATATACACACACAATATATCAAGCCATGGAAATTTTGACAGGTACAACTATTATCCTTAAAAATTGCATTGGAATTTTGATGATGGTTCTAGAGGACACAGGGATTCTGCAAATTTTTAGGGAGAAAATTTTCATATAAAGAAGCCTTAGGAGACTTCACAATCATGCTCTGGCTGGATGAGATTTGCTAGATGGTTTCATTTTATTTCTATACTAGAGGAAGGGAGGAGAAAGTGAGGCTGGTGACTTTGCACAGCCCTCCCTCACTCAAATCAAAGTCAATTGCAAGTTATGTCATCATTTCTCTGATGTCATGGTCCTCTTTGAGAATGAAGGACAAATACAACCTCAGTTCTCTCTCCCTCTCTCTCCCCTTCTTCCTCTCCTTCTCCTTATCCATCTCCCTCTACTACATCATCTCCATCCCCCTCCCTACACTTCCATGGCTGAAGACTGTCTCCTTAACTTCTGGTTTACTGTCTAGATTTCTTTCCCAAAAACCAAGCCTTAAAAGCAGTTCACTCTGGAGCTCATAGATTAGACAATAGGATCCTGCCCTCCTAGCACAGAGTGAATGTAAATACTAAATAGTAATTATTTCTCTTTTGGCCAGGAACCCTGAGGGTCTTCTCCTCACAGTTTAATTTTTTATTGAGTTTTGATTAAAGAGTCCATCCCTTGTTTAACTTTTTAAAGAGGTCTATTCACTGAATGGGTGTTACCTCACTCAAAGTGAGAACCTGAAAAGACATTAGCCTGAAAGGGCCAGGGTCTCCCAATGAATCCTGGGCCATATTCAGTCCAGTCATCTTAGTGAATATCAGGCCCCTGGACTCAGATGGCTCTGGAGGAGGAAGTGGGGCTGGTGACCTTGCAAATCAAAGTCAACTGCAAGTCATGTCATCATTTCCCTGGTGTCACGGTCTTCTTTGAGAATGAAGGACAAACACACAATACTAGAGGAAAGGCAGGGAAGATATAAAGTATATGTAAATGGTGAATATGCATACTTTTTTGAAAGGGAAGATGTTCCCAATATCCCATTATCACTTCTTCAATTATTTTGTCCTATTGTTGTTTTTAAGAGACTTTGTCATGACTGGAAAGGTCACCTTTAAAAATTCTCTTTTCAGGTTAGGCACTTACAGGAGCTTTTAAGCAGTGTGGGCCATGAGAAACAAGAATAGACAGAGCAATTAATGAAAGGAACTCACAGGCTGAGCTTCAAGAATTAATTTTGTGCTTCCATTTCTTTCCAGTGTGTCTTCATTTATACTCTGATGCCCTGTCTCGACTTAATTTTTGGGAATTTATTTTCATGTCTAAATTCTTGTGGCCACATACAAATAAAAGTGAAGGAAAAGTCTTTATTGACAAAGGTTTGCAAGAAAGTCTTACATAGAGACATGCTTTTGACCTAAGATCTAATCAGAATTGTGAATTCTTAAGGATAGTGATTAAAAGGAACTTTGCAAACACCTTTTTTTTTAACCTGGGTCTCCAACATATAGGCAGGTAATAAATAGTAAATGAAAGACTTAAACTCTAAATTTATATTATGTTAAAAATCAAAGTGATCTTAGATGGAATCTTACTACATAGAAAGTTTGGGATGGAATTCACTAGAAACCTAAAGAATTAGAACAAGAAGGGACATTAGAGTATATAGAACATTAGAAAAAGAAGAGACCTTAGAATTATGGAATGTTATAATTGAAAGGCTCCCTAAACCAGAGTGTGAAATCAAGAAGGAATGTCAGAATGATACAGTATAGAATAGGAGAGTAGTAAAGGGTCTTAAAACAAACTGTTAGAGTTAGAAGGGACTTCAAAGAGACTTTAATCATGAGACCAAAGATCTAGAGCAGACATCCACAACTTGGCAGTAGGTAGGGGACAAAATTAAAATAGGCTAAACTTCTTAAGGCTCCTGATAGGTTTTTAGTGGCTCACTTTCTAAGTAAAGTATAATTCATGATTAAACTGTTTAGCAAATAAACTATGTTTTAAAAAAGGGAAATTTCAATTAATATCAATTAATTACACTTTTACTTAAGATTTTTATTTATCATGAAATTGCATTAATGTCAAAAATTACTTTGTGGAGTGGTACAAGTTTTAATATATTTTTTGTTTTCTTACTGTTTACATTTTGTTAATGGGATGTATTATACTTCTTGTCAGCAAACAGTTTATTGTACTCCAGAATCATGTTTGAAATTGATGTTTTCAAAATATCTTCAGTGTTCATTGGCTAGAATTGTTTGTTGCTTGCTTTTTATTAAGTTCATAATGGAGAAGGTTTCTTCACATATATCGGTACTCCCAAATATACTGAAAACCTGTAAACCACCATCCCACAGATTTTGAAACTTTCCTTTGTCCGAGTTTATTTTCATAAACTGTTAAGCACTGAAGTTCAATAACATCTAGCTGTTGATGTGTGGGGAGTTCCTGTGAATCTACAGAGATAGATCTTCAATTAACTTAAATTTAATGTCATCTTCTTTGGATAATGTCAGTCTTCTGTCAAAGTCCTGGATCAAAAGTTCAATATCACTTGAATATGTTTCTCCTAACTTGGCATGCTTATGCTCCAGAATATGTTTCACACATGTAGTAAAGTGGCACATTTCTCCTTTTGTCAGTTGACTTTTGAATAGCCTAAGTTTAATTTTGAAAGCCACTACTACAGCAATCATTTGAAAAATAAGTTATCTTTTACATCAATGCCATAAATTCATTTCATTCAGATGACCTGTGATGTCACATGAAAAATTCAGGTCATTATTCCAAATTTCATTATGCAGCTCTGGAAATTTTTTCTAGTCATTCTCTAAGAATTGAACAATTTCTTCCTTGAGAGCAACAAAATGTTGAAATGCTCTTCCCTGGAGCAATCAATAAACTTCTGTATAAAAGAGTACATCATTGCAGGTAGCACCAACCTCTTCAAGAGATGCTCGCACCTGGGACACCCTCTTCTCATACATGTGAACACCTGGTTTCAGATATCTTCTGTGTTTTCATCCACTCAAAACTATAGATCATGAACCTCCAGAGATGCCCGTGCTTTTGCTAGTCAGCCAGAGGCTACAACTAGTACAACACTGTAATGTCAATGGGATAAGAAGATCTTCTCCATCCATTGATAGGCCTTTGTGACCTGCTTTGAGCTCTGGACCAGCTCAGAGCTGTGATACATCCAAAGTAACAGACCCCGTTGGGGGAGAGAAGCTTGCTTAGGGGAGGTTTGCTTGCAGGAAGGCTTTCACACCTTTTGGTACTAAGTTAATTAGGCACTAAAGTCATGAAGGTTTTGATTCCTTCTGACTCTAAGAAGTGTATATACACTCTGTATTGGTATCTTGCTTTGGGGGCTCACCCATGAGAAGGACCTGTTGATTCCCTGGTCGAGACTCTAAGTAGCTGTATGCTCAGACCCCAAAACAGCACAGATGTAAAGGCTCTCTCAATCCTGTGGTGTATGTAAAGTGTATAGCAATATTGCTTTGGTTCAGGTAAGAGTCCTGTCTATTGGTCTTTATGCTAATTTCTCTGCTTATATTTTCTCTGCTGACTCTTCCCCTGAACTAGTGAATGTAATTAAAAATAGGATAGTTAACCCTTTTTTGAGCAGTCTTTCCTAGAAAAATAGATCTAAGAACCTGTGGTAGCAGGCCGTTCTGGGTATGCTAGGATGCTTGCTGCTACAAACACAAAGGCAAATTTAGTGGAACAATATAGTAAGAGGAAAAGAAATTGAATATTTCTCTCTACACTTGGGGCACATTCATCCCTAAGTATACATACAATCCATTTATGGATATACATATATATATATATATATATATATATATATATATGTATATATAACATATATATTATATATATATATGTATATATAACATATATATATTATATATATATATAGATACCATGTGTCGTCATGACACACATTTGAAGGGGCAACCCATGGCCCCTTGTGGGGGCCCTCAATAGCTCCTATATTTTTGTACTGTTTACACAAGGCCTGCTGCTCTCTAGGAAGAGCATTTCCATCTGAATGGTCATTTTTGAGAGTCTCTTTATACCTAGCATCTCGGCATCATATCTTCATAGTATCTATTGGACACTGTGTCTCCTATTTGCAACTAAAAAGTCCCTCTTTATAAAGCTGAAAGTTTTTAAGTCATAGTTAAGGCTAGTAAGCACCATATCCACCCAAGGGGAAAAGAGGCAGGCAGAATTTTCCCTGGATATCATTAATATATTCTTTTAATTATTTTTTTCCAACTTGTACAATCACTCTTTCCATCCCAAGACCTTTTCTAACCTAGTAATGGAAAGTTCTTGAAATTCCCACTAATTCCTTATTGCCAATTTGCATTTGCTTTTAAACCAGTTCAGGTTTCATCTTCTAATCAACCCCAAATGACCACACAAAAAAAGAAGTGTTCAAAATGAGCTATGTTTTAGTCCCCTTGAATGAACATAGTTTACAATCGAAAGTACTACTGACATTACATGGTCAAAATTCAAAACTTTGCTGAATAACAGTTGCTAATGTACCTAAAATGGTACTTAATTAATTTTGCTGTTTTTTGCCAGCAAACTCTTCAGCAATTGTCACTGCACCAGGGTTTTTCCCACACATAGTTGGAGCACCATCAGTGCAAATGGCCATTAAGTTTTTCAAACATTATGCCTAACTTTTCAGTTATCCACTTGTTTACTTGATTTGTGATTTCTTTTACAGTAGCTTGGCCTCACGTGGAGTACAACCAGCCAGTTCCTTGTTTGCTTCAAAGTTGTCATCAACACCTTAAATGAAAATTAGAAGTTCAGCTATATCTGTCAAATAAGTGCTCTCATCCATCCCTAAAGAATAATAGCTGAATTAATTTGCCTTTTGATTTAACTGATCATTAAGGTTTTTGTGTATATCAGTCACTCTTCACTGCATGGTCATACAGGACTACTAAAATACATTAAAAAGCTTCTTCATCCTACAAAATCATTCTCTAGTGATATCAAAGTATCATTTCAATGGGAAAAGTACAAAATTATCCATTTTTGTCAAGGGAAAATAGAGACTTGAGGCTTTGAATTTGAACCTGAAGTTCAGATTAAACCAATGGTAGACACATTGAATATATAGATATGAGTGAGACAATTATGTCTGTGTATGTTGAGAGAATGACATTAAAGAAGAATTGGAAAGATACATTTAATGGACTAATACCTTATGACTACACTTTTGGAACCTTAAAAGGACCCACCAGATTCTTTTTAAAAACAGTTTTAGAAATTTCTGGTCAAATCAGTGTACCATTTAAAGGGAGTTTTCTTTTTGCATTTTTGTGTTGAAATATATTCTATGCAAGGTTACACAAGTAGGTATACAAAAAGTCTGACCTTCCTAAAATAAAAAAAAATCTTCAGCACTGGAATGGACATTAGAGACGATTTAAGGTAACACTTACCTGAGCAAGAATGTTCTTCACAATGTCCCACGTATACAGATTGCTTTAGAACTTCATTTGATGGAGACTTCTTAAAGCAGGTTATTACATTTTTATCACAAAGAACCTGGGAAAGAGCCCAATATAAAATCCTATAATAACAACAAGGGATTTGGAAGGTAGCTCCATGAGGATTCCAAGAGTGTCATACAAACATATATGTATGTATGTTTGTATATTTCTCTCCTCCAGTTGCTGAATAGGTTTCTAAAGAGGGGAAAGGATTCCCTTTATAGATAAAATTTCCAGATACAGCAATGATGCACACCAGAAAAACAGAGAATCATGAAGAGTCTAAGGTAGCTCAAATTATCCTTGAAATTGCTGTAATATGATTTTCAGTTCCCTACCCTCTAGTTTTCAGCTTTTTTTATCTTTTAACAATGACTTTATCTTCATCTGTTTTTATTTTTTCCCCATTTCTCCTCTCAATCAAGGGTTCTGATGGAATAGTAATAACAATAATAATAAAGCAACCCTAATGGCTTATCTCAAACAACTAGATATACTTCTAGATGCTACATATACTCTTGAGTCAGTTCTTGTCTTTATTCTTTCTCTACTTATCCCAACTCTTGGGCTAGGTTCAAGTAACCCCGTGGCCATCTTGACATCAATTACCTATTGAATTAGTCCACCCAAATAACAATAATGGCTTGGTCTAGAAAGATGGAAGAGAGAAGCCTTCAGATGGGAAGACTTTTGCTGAGATGATGTGGATGAAACTCAGTTGTTCAATAGATACTAGAGATGAGGGTTAGAGACAGCTCCCATATGAAAATTGAAAATGTGAGGCAATTCAGGAATTCACCATGGAATGGCCTGGATGCTATACCTATACTATAGTCTATCCTACATATCCCTGCCTTATCTATAAAGATAACGTGAGAGACTTCGCTGAAGTCTAGCTATGTTATGTCTGTAGTATTCCTCTTACCTATTAGTATAGCTAACTTTGTCAAAAAAGAGAATATGCTTAATTTGGCATGAAAACTTGATGAAGTCATGCTGTTTCTTTGCAACCATCATTCTCTTTCTAAACATTTGTTTTGAAAGACATTCAATATGTCTTTTAATTCTAAATTTTTCAATATAAACCTTGTTGGCCTGATATGGATTGTGTTCATTATAATACATGACAAGGAACCCATTAGGAGGGACTGGGTTTATCTAACTAAACAATTCCCAATTATCTACTAAATGAGACTGCTAAGACTCACGACTTCCCCAAGGAAACAGAAAGTAGTGTGAGTCAGGGCACTATTTTAACTGATGCAGTTTCTAATCCCTCTACACTTTAGAAAGAGTCTTTCTGAGGTGGTGAGGTTTTAAAAGTTTGTCCTCTCATGAAATGTCTCTTTGAGCTCAGCTAGATTGGATGAGAGATACACCATTTTCTATTAATCCCGTACTCAAAGGCTTCAGAACTTGAAAGAAATAGACAGAAAGTGAATATTGCTCACAGAATTTTGATGATCACTGAGTCGTATCTGCACTATGGTGAGGAAGTTTTCAACAGGATAAACAAATCAAATAATCATACCAATATCTATGAGAAATGTTTTCATAAAAATTCTCCAATCTTTCAGAATTTTCTCGAGACTCAAGATACTATCAGTCAATATACTACTTCTATAAGTGGACATCATAAAATCCTTGCACAATGTCCAGTGCTGGAAATTCATAAGTCCTCTTTACCAGTTCTACCAATTTGAGAGAAAAATAGGAAATGGTCCTTAGGTCATTTGTGATAAAATAGGATTAGAGAGATTTACTTTTACATTATAAAATGATTGTATTTAAAAATAAGAACTAACATTAACAGTTGGGAAAGTCATTTTTTATTTCTGGATTTTAGTTTTCTGTAAATCGAAGAAGGCATTGTGACTGATGATGAAAATAACATACTCTGGAGTTAAAGATTTCAGTTCACATCCCACATCAGAAACTTAATACTTGTATGACTTTGGACGAGTCACTTACAGTCCTTCAGCCTCAGCTTCCTCATCTGTAAAAGTTCAGACAAAGGTCAGGCCTGCACAACATACAACCCATGGGCCACTTAGTACCCACAAAAGTATTTCAGGCAACCCGTAAAGAAATGTAGAGGTTGTAAAGATGTAAATTGTGCTTTGTCCATGCCCCACTAGCCCACCTTCAACTAGTCACTGTGGTGCCATCATGCAACTTGGCAAGTGGGATGCAACTTCACACTCTCTCCTGTTTGTCACGTGATGTGCAGCAACTAACCATAGTCAGTCTCTAGTCTGAGAGGAACAAGAGTCATATCTTTTCACTGTGTTTTCAGTTTATACTGGCACTGAAAAGGAACAAAACAAGTGTAGCTGTGAACCACCACACCTTATTCCCACTATGTGATGAACAGCAATAACACAAGTGCTTCTTACCCTATCTCTCTGCACAGCTGCCCTCCAAGTTACATAAGTGTCAGGTGCTCTCTCCAAGATCAAACATTCAGTTCAGTATTTCTTCATATTTGAGAAGTTTCTGTGGAGATACAAAATATATATTCATCTTATATAAAAAATTATCTATATACAAAATATGATTAACAAGATGCTTTGGCATAACTCTCTCTTTGATTTGGAAGCCAGACTCAGATAAGTAAAAGAGACGGTAATAGATTTGAGATCAGGCAGATATTTACAAAGATGCACAAATTTGGAAGAAGTAGCTAGATGAACTTGGGCTACCTGATCAGAGCCCTTAAGAAATATTTGAAAATTTCCCTACTATGTACAAGACACTGCCCTAAGCACTTTAAAATATAATCACTTTTGACATTAAAACAAGCATGGGAGATGAGAGTATTCTTTTCCCCATTCCCCATTCCCCATACTGAGGCAGGTAGAGGTTAGATAACTTGCCAAGGACCACACAACTTCTGGGCCCAGCAGTCCACCTATTGCAACACCTAGCTGCTTAATGTCTCTCTCAGTGTC